>NC_052501.1:85595649-85896392 GCF_016617805.1 Bactrocera tryoni
AATATACAGATACATACGTGTGCATTTACCGGTAAACATAAACTTTTTTTGATCAAAATTTCGTTTAGTAATTATTAAAATTGCATAAGTCTTTCAAGGTTCTTTAAACATATGCTTTTAAGGATAAAAATTTCGTTTGATAATTATTATAAATGCATCATTCTACAATAACTAGTCCTTTGAGATCTTCCTTTTCCATTATATTAGGCGCCCGATTCCCTATGTTGCCAAATTTCACATGTTCGTGCCCATTATATTTTTCCAAAGTCACTCTTATGTACAATTTGATTCCATTGATACGCTTAACAGTAATGGTGAAGCAGGATTTGCTGCCAACTTCATTACGACATCTTCGGCGAAAAATCGACTTTCAATTTCATGAGTGATTAATTACATACAGTTATTCGTCTTATATTATATAAGTAGTATAATTTTTTCTCATAGTTGCATTGACTAGCTTCGCGCGGGAATACGAATTGTGCATAAATTATGGCAATTGAGTGGGGGAAATTATCGGAAAGAAATGAAGCAGACGAATTATCCTTTCTCCCATGCGTTATTGAATCGGTATTTTTCACACACATACATATGTACTATGTATATGTAGCATATGAGCAAGTGGCAGCTTGAATGGAACAAGCAACTACCGAGTAGCGCCGAATTATGAAAATTTTGCCATAAATCACAGCATCGCAAGCACTTCCTCATCGGCGCAAATTTGAGCAGTTTGTCAGAGGAAGATTTTTTTTTAATTTTCGAAAACTTTTTTTTAAATTTCATTGCGTTTTAAGATTTTCATTTTGTAGCAGCTTGCGTGCAGCAAGGCGATTAGGCACTTGTGGGGGTACGTGGCGCGGCCATCTGTTGTGAAATTGCTACATTTTATTATTTGTTAATGTTTTTTCTTCGGCATTTGGCCCACATGTAGAGTTTGTGTGTGGGAACGCGTTTGCAAGAGTGGCCTCATATTGAGCCACACACACACCAACTTTAAATGCGTATTGCAACAAAATGTGGCAACACCAACAAAAAGTTGTTAGTTTTCTGCAAACTGTTTATTGTTGATGGTTAACTCTGCGCTGATCATCTGCTCATCTGCTGCCCGCGCGCCAGCCTACAATGCGCCAGCCAGCCTTGCATCTGCATGCCACACAGCAATTTGTAGTTGTCGCCCGCCACATTGCCGCTGCTGCATTGCTATTGAGCCAGCAACAAAAAAACTTCTCGGTCACGATTTTTGACACATTTTAAAAACATAAAAAGAACAACAACAATAGCATATGCATGTGCGGCGCAATGAAGAGGCGCACTTCTTTGGCATACTGACATCAAACTTATGCGGTGCGCGTCGGCAGGCAAAGCAATAAAAAGCGAAGGCATTTGAAAATATACGAAATAACGAAAACTCGGTGAAAAATGGAAAATTGTAGCAGTTTAGTGGCACCGCATGCAGAGCGTCAGTGATTCAAAGCCACACACATACATAAGCGCAACAGCGCATATGTGTGTGCGCTATATAATCGCGCTTGCTACGTGTACATTTGGCACTTTAACCCCGAAGGCGTTTGTTATTTGCCCACTCGCCTGTTGCACCAACGCTTTCGCGCATGCGCAATCGCGCCACCGCTCTGATACGTCGCGTTTAGCCATTCGCCTCATTCAATTAATATGAGAGCACCACAAACGCCGCATATCGCCGATATATAGCGCACATATCGGAGACTTGCTATATCATTGGCGATTTAAGCTGATTTTAACGCTTCTTAAATGTTGCGTCTGCGTGCCTAACTCTCGGCAAATTACCGCACACCAACTGGCATAAACGTAATAGCAATAGAAACAATAAGCACAGTGAAAACAATAGCAACAACAGTAGCTGCCAACAAGATTTGAAGGCGCATGTGACCAATTGGCAATTATTTTGGGTATTTCATTAACCGAATACCGTAATATTAGTGGCAATTATAGTTATTTATAGCTTAGCCTTGTTGTTGCTATTTTCGGTATAGATCGGTATGCAGTTAGAGATGTGCGAATACCTTTGGTATGCAGTAGCGGTTTATATTTTATTTAATAATTTAAAAAGTTTTTATACATTTTTGAGGAAATATGGAAATATTCGCTTTTTTTTAAGAGGTAAAAATTTTCATATTAAACTTATTTCAAGTTCAAGTAAAAAAATTATTTTCGATTCGAAATACAATTACCTTTCACCCAACCCATTTTATCAAGGCCATTTACTTTTACTGCCCTCACAACCGCAAAATAAATCAATGTTTCGGTGAATGTATTGTCTTCAAAATACGCCCACACCATTTGTTATTTGACTTCTCATATCTCTATTACCCGCAGCGCTTGCTACACAAATATTAAGTCATCAAATGTGCAATTGATCTGCATTTTTACCGCTATTGTGTTAATCAATCAAGCAAATCATGGGAGGAGACCTTCATTGTATAAGAAATGTGCGAGTGGCTACCAGTTGATGGGTCCTGATATTGAATTTGGGTTTCAGTCATAATAGCAGAAGGCATTGTAATACATATATGTATATTTTTAAATAAATTTGGGAGATACAGTTTTTTTGATGACGTCACATTAGCACTTAGGCCATTAAAGACATTTAGTGCTTCAGGTAAGTAACCTATTTAAGCCTTATTCAACAACTCAGTGGATTTGGTAAAATTATTTCCCACCCTAGCTGCCCAATGTCTCTAAGTTGTAGTATTGGAAGCCGCGAACTATCCCCCTTCTTATCCGGCTAAGGCTAAGCATTCACATAAATAATGTTCCAGTGTCTCATCATCCTCTCGCATGCCGTGCATACCGCCAAATCCACTTTTCCCATTTTCTGAAGGTGGTATCTTAAGGGTGCTTGCACTGGGATGACCCCAACAACGTTGCAAAGCTCCCTTTTGCCTAGAAGCTGCAGCACTTTGGTATGTCCACCATAAATAATACGCCAAAGGAATTTTGTGGTATGACTTGTGTTGCTTGTGCGCCAAAACCAGATATGTTCCTTTAGAGTCCACTGCTTCAGACAAACCTTTAAGAAGCTAAATTGCATCGCTAGAAAAACTGTGTCTCCTGCTGCCCAATTAGATAAGATGCGGTAAAGAGCCTGGGGTCACTAAACGAGAGTAAGCATTAGCGGAGCCACTCTAACATATTGCAGCGTCTGTTCACTAGAGTTGCGGCTGCGAACGGTCGGAGGTTTTGAAACAAGCGGTTCGCTATATAAAATTATAAAACAAGCTTGTGCGCTGGGTTTGGGACACGCCACGTAGAAACCACTCCAAAAGAAAAATAAGCTATAGGCTCGGATGGAAGACCCCACTTTTGTTGTCCAACAACTGCTCCGTTAGTTCAGCTTTCTCCAGACTGGATAAGGCAGCGAAGCAGATGTGACTGAGTAGGCAATTGAGTGGTAAAGTCCTCTTTCGACGAACAAAGACCAAATTCTAGAAGTCCTTCATCATTTCCATCCTGCCATATGGTGCAAAGGCATGGACAATGATATCGTCTGATGAGTCAGCATTAGGAGTGTTCGAGAGAAGGGTTTTGCGGAAGATTTATGGTCCTTATATATGAGATATACGTCGATATTGACATAGTTCGGCGAATCAAGAGGCAGCGACTGCGCTGGCTAGGTGATGTTATCCGGATGGAAGAGAGCGCTTTGAAGGTTTTCTATTCAGTACCAGTTGATGAAAGCGGAGGAAGAGGAATGGAATAGGATGTCTTCTGTTGGAGAGATCAGATGGAGAAGGACCTGGCTGCACTTAGTAACTCGAACTGGCGCTAAACAGCGAAAGGAAGAAACGACTGGCGCGCTGTTGTTAATTCGGCTATAACCACGTAAGCGGTGTCTACGCCAGTAAAAAAGAAGAAGAACAACTATTCAGATAATGCGGAAATTACAAAAAATATAATAACAGTAGGGCGTGGGCAGCATAAATTACTTATCAACGCGCATTCCCACACCGTTTAGTCATGGCAAATCCGAGGATGCTACCTAATACATGTGTATCTATGTCTACCATATAAATGAAATAATTGATCATTTTTACAGTAAATTAATGTGAAAGAAATCTATGAATACTAAGTTCAATAATCAATTTGACTACGCTGACGCACACTATTGCCACATGCGGAGTCTCCCCGCAGGTCAGTCGAAAAAAAGTGCACAGCTGCTTCTGTCTCAATTGCTCTCATACAATTTCAGAACCTTTTCGCTACATCCCAGCAACGCATCATATGCCTTGAACCATCACTGATATTTTTTCCAAACCAAATTTAGTTGATTATTCATACTTTCAATTTATTATGTGTGAGCTCAATTTTTTTTTTATGTAATGGCTTTTTAATAGTTATTAACCTCATGTGTAATTGCCTTTGCTTTAAACGTTTTCGTGTGCCAATAATTTCCAACACTAAATCGTCAGTTACCGCCTACATTGCAAAAGCAATTGCGCTTCTACTTCGTACATTTGTCGGTAAATCGAAGTATTAATAACCGGAGAAGCACACAGTGCGACAAACATATCATCGGGTATTTAGTTTCAAAGTGAATGCCACTAAATGTTGCATTAGCGCCTAGCATATGACTAAATATCGAATTCCTTTTGTAGCTGGGAAGCAATCACTTCATTCTTGGCAGTGAATGAGAAGAAACTGTTCGATTCGTATTGCTTAGAAAATTAGCAAAATCATATTTGCTGGTTTTGCATTCACTTATTTGAAAAATAAATCATAAAAATTAATAAAAATAGTTTTGCCCTGCATACGATAAAAATTTGTATATACCAACTGATCAAATTTGACCCGGACTGGTCCATTTGCAACATGTTGCTACAGAGCATAATAATTTTGTTGACTAACGGCTATTTTTATCACCTCAAAATATTGAGTTAGATAATGTAAAGGATTAGGGGGTTGAGACGTGTTGACCTCCTAGTGAATTTCTGTGTGCCCGTCTGTCCGTAGGTAAAAATTTAGTTATCTTATTGAAACTTGGTACAAATGTTTTTTTGCAAAAAAAATAGGACGAATTCATAGATGGACGTAATCGGACCAGTATTATGACCACAAAACGCCATTAAACCAGAACCTATAAGGTGCCATAATTAAACACTAAATTAAGATATAGAACTGTTACCAAGCACAAAGGATCACAGTAGTATGGGGCGACCGTGCCCTAAAAGTGTTGAAAAAGTGGGTGTGGCCCCGCCCTCTAATAGGTTTACAAACACAAGAGACATTATATTTTACCCCCGAGCTGGTATGAAAAGGCTTTAAAGTATCTGTGGTCAAAATTGGACAATGGGCGTCGTACCGAACATTTTTAGGCAAAATCACATATCTCGGGACCTACTCCACTGATTTGAACCAAATTTGGAGAATGAAATCCTTCTAACATTCCTATGTCACAGTGTGAAAATGGAATGAAAATGTCACCGTATGACCAAAAATTTACCAAATCGAACCAAAACTGTTCGAGCCTCTAGGTACCGAATAAGTGGACTCCAGAGCCTATAATTCAATTTTTACCCAAAATATCGGTGAATGTGTGAGATATATAATTGAAATTTGGAGAGCATCATTTCCTGAAATTAGTATGTCCGTGTATTACAAATGGATTGAATCGGGTTCACACTTCCTTTGTCCCCATATACCTAAAATAAAGAAATTCCGAACTTCCGGCTGACTTTATGCCGCATATATCGGTTAATATGTGAGTTATCTGAATAAAATGGAAGTATCCAAGTAATATCCAACTTTACCATTTGAACACATTCCATTGGCATGTTGCATGCAACAACTTGCAACAATGCGGCATAAACGCTAATCCAAGTAGGCGAAACAACAATTGACTAAAGCAGAAATGGAAATTGTTAATTTGCTAAGCAACTAAGCTTGCCAAAGAGAGGGCATTGCTCAAGTGTTGTCGGTCTTGCGGCGGTGCAAGTGTAACAGAAATCGCCAAATGCTTAGTTAACAATCGAATATCGATTATATAAGTTGTAAAATGTTTTTTTTGGTCTTCGTTGTTGTTTTTGTTGTCATGCTATTAGTAACTTCTGCAGCTAAGCTCCTTCGCCTGAAGGAAAAAGATTAAATTAGTTTTCTATGTTGCTTGTTTGTTGACGCACGCATTGGTTGCTTGTTGCACGCGCGTAATAAGACATCAACCACATAATCATCTCTGCATTGCAATGTAGTTGGAGGCGATGGGCATACATACATGCATACATAGCTGCGAGCAACAAATAAATCACTTTTGAAAAACTTATACTTTTGTATAGATGTATGGGTGCTTATCATACTTTTTGAGTCTGTATTAAGCAACCCCATTGGAAATTTTGGAGAATGAATTAGAAATGATTGTAGCTTGAATGCTGATTCTGATCACAAAAAACTTCCCACCCTGCTGAATGGCAGTGAAAGTATAAAACCAGGAGTTGGTGAACCCGACTCTCCAATCGCTGACGATGGAGCGGACGTTCCATTGCCCGACCATGAAGCAGTTCGAATATGCGTTTGAAGAACAACAAAGCGGCGGGGGCCGATGGATTGCCGGCCGAGCTATTCAAACACGGCGACGAAAAACTGATAAGGAGCATGCAGCAGCTTATTTGTAGAATATGTCATACGAAAGCATATATTTAAGTGTACTCTGCCAATCCTCATAAAAGTAGATCCCACAATCTGCACCAACTACCGTGGGATAAGTCTCCTAAACATCCCGTATAAGGTTTTATCAAGTGTATTGTGTGAAAGGCTGAAGCCCCCCGTCAACAAACTGACTGAACCATATCAGTGTGGCTTTAGGGATGAAAAATCAATAACCGACCAGATACTAAGCATGCGTCAAATCTTGGAAAAGGCCCGTGAAAAGAGAATCGCTACACACCACCTCTTCTTCGATTTCAAAGCTCCTTTTGGTCTGGTAGTGAACGAGGGTCATAACATCGAAGTCGTAGATAATTACGTCTATCTTGGAACCAGTATTAACACCAACAACAATGACAGCCTCGAAATCCAACGCACAATAACTCTTGCCAACAGGTGCTACTTCGGACTGAGTAGGCAATTGAGAACTGAAGTGCTCTCTCGACGAACGAAGACCTCTGTAACTCACTCATTATTCCCGTCCTGCTATAAGGTGCAGAGGCATGGACGATGACAACATCTGATGAGACGACGCTACGAACTTTCGAGAGAAAGGTTCTGCGGAAGATTTATGGTCCTTTGCGCATGGGCCACGGCGAATATCGCATTCGATGCATTCCTGCTAGGCTGCTTTCCGCTGCAAATGTGTGTGTTTGTTGGAGGAGCATAACTGATAATTTCAACCCGAATTTAGTACGAAATCAATGCTACGCCGATAATCACTGTCGACTCCTCAACTAAGCATACTTACTGTAATATATGACGCTAGGCGCGCATGTGGCAACATCTTTGTATATGGCACAAATCCGAAAGTAACGCATGTTGCCTGCCTGCCTGCCGTGCCATCTCATGTTGCAGGTGCATTTTTGGCAACCAAAAAATGCATTTATTGGAGATTGAAAAACGCGACGAATGCATATTTGAGGGTGTTTCAAAACGTGCTGCCGCCAGCTGCACGTCATATTCAACTACGGCGCCAATCGCATGCATAAGTGCATGTGGTCCCACATATGAGGCAGCTCACTTACAAGCATTCGTACTGAGCTGCGACACTTGTGGCAGGCGCAACAGATTAATTTTGACATCCGCTGATTTGCAAAACCTGACATGTTGTCTCTATTATCGGCTGCCGCAGCAACAGCTAGCGAAATGAGGTGCAAACGAATGCGCGTGTGCATCGAAATGTGTCATACAACAGTCGACTCAACACAAAGCTATGCACATATACACCACAAATTCTATTAAATGTGTTCTCTGTACGGTTGTGGTTCAAAAAATGCCTGTTGGCGCGCTCGTCTTCTTCACGCTCACTCATCGCTCCCCCACTTGACGCCGCCATTGCTGCCAATCACTGCCACGCGTTTGTAATCGATCGGATTTGCACATTCCAACAGCGCTTACAAATGTTCAAAAGTGAATTAACCGCAATTTCAAACATTTTTTGCCATTAACATAGTTTTCTCCGCGATTTCGGTTTCTACTTAACACACATACACACATATACGTATGAATATGTGCGCAGTAATGGTTGAACCGTTGCGCTTCTTCAACTGTTGCGGCTGCTGCTTCTGTTTTTCACGGTTTTTTCGGCTAATTTCCAACTGTTTCTCATTAGTGTATAGCTGATTTTCTTGTGGTTGCAACTGCTAATTATGGCATCCCAAATTTTCGGTTACTTTACTAAAAGAGTATGCGCAATTAAGGCGCTGTATGCACATTTAAGTTTGTTTGCATGTAGATTTGTGTTTCATTGAGTCCATTTGCTACTAAATTTCAGCGCTGCCTTTTGTATTTTTTCAATTATCGTTTTCTTTACTGATTTATCTGCGTCTTCGTTTAATTATTGGCGTTGAAAACATTGAAAGTGTTGAAAGATGCGATTCAACCCACAAGCCTCGCGGTAGTAAACTCATTTTCTGCCCGAAATCGCATACCTTAGATGATTTATGGATCAGCAGCGCGATATTTAAGTTTTCTGCTAGATTTTACTTGCTCTGAAGTCAGCGAGCAGTCTTTTGGGATCTGAAAACAAGACGTAGTCGTGGTGAGCCGGATCTGGAGAATACGGTGGATGCGGAAGAAAGTCGAGCCCAACTTATGGTTGTTTGCCGTCGTTTTCACCGACATGTGACACGTTGCATTGTCTTGAACAAACAGCACTTCTTTTTCTTCCTCAAATGCGGCCGTTTTTCGGCGATTTCGTCCTTCAAATGATCAAAAACTCTTTGTAATAGTCGCTGTTGATGGTCCTTCCTTTCTCAAGATAACCAATAAAAATTATTCCAAACGCGTAACAAAATACAGACGACATAACTTTGCCAGCTGACCGTTGAGTTTTTCCATGCTTTGGAGCGAGTTCAGTTGCAGATGACTGTCGATTAGACTTCGGAGTAAAGTGGCGGAGCCATGGTTCATCATTCGACACATACCGATATAAAAACTCGGGTTTATTACGCTTGACGACCTACAAACACTGCTCCGAATCATCAACTCGCCGTTGTTTTTGGTCAAAAGTGAGCCTGCGCAACACCCACTTTGCACATAGCTTTCTCATACCCAAATATCAGTGAATGATATGATGTATGTACATGTTCAGTTGATATCTTTAGAGTGCCTGCTATCTCGAACAACTTCACTTTACGGTCATCCAGAATTATTTTGAGGACTTTCTTGATGTTTTCGTCTTTAACAATCTCTTTCGGGCGTCCACTGCGTTCAGCGTCTTCGGTGCTCATTTCACCACGTCTAAGCTTAGCACACCAATCCTTGTTGGTTAATTTTCTTGGGACAGTGTATGGAAACTCATCATGAAGACACGTTTTTGTTTCAATTGAAGGATTACCTTAATGGCTTACGGTATGGGAGGATGGAGTCATGCGTAGAAATTCGCGCAAAAGAGGAAAGTTCTCTGATTGCTATTCAATTGCCAGAAACGATCCTTTTACATATGGCTCAAGCAGCTCACTATTTCCTGTCTTAGACCAACTATCCTCTGGATAGCCAAAGAGCATCCATTTAAAGGCGAGCTAAAGTGAGAAAGCGAACCATCCCTCCAGGGTTGTGCGGCGGGTTGGAGATGATTATTCGTCATAATTCTGAAGGGGTTCCTAAAACATGGTTCACATAAAGAGGCTTTAACAGCGCAAGATCCTTATAAACTAAGACAAATGGAAAACAACTGAGACAAATTCGTGCGAAACTTCGAGCTAAAATTACTTGAATTCGACAAAAAGCAAATAACCGACTATATAACCCGTTTCATTGCAAAAATTCATGTAAAGTTTGAGGATGGTCGCAAGAGCGACGAGTGTGGCATAAGAGTTGCCGCCTAAAGTGGAAACGATGCTTATTGAGTAATAAACGAAATAAAAATTAATCAACTGTAACGACGGCAAATAAGTTGGATACTTAACTGTAATCAAATTATGCAGTCATGCACATTCATTCTCTTCCACTTCCACATTGCCAGCCGTGAAACAGCATGTTGCCATACTCATCATCGCATGCAAACAATTTTATCGCATCATTTAAATCAAGCAGTAGTCATATTCAATTACCAATCAAAAGTAACTGGCGAACTTGGCGTGCAAACGAGTTAATAAAATATTCTCATTACACACACACACATGAATATTCGCAACGCAACATGCGGCGCGTAGACTGCTTGGGGCGCCACGGCAAATGGCTAAGGTGTACAAATCATGCCAATTAACCTTTTAACATTGCAAGCAGCTAAACGGATTGGCTTGTGGGCCAAAAAGCAAAGCGCGGAGGCATAAAAGGTAATGACCAAGCGGCAAAAGTCCACATAAATCAAAACAAATAGCCCCGACGTCGGACAGACGGGCCGGACAGAGAAACAAACAAGCTGACAGGCTGCTAAAGAGACAAATGGACAAGCGTGGCGAAAATTTGGCGCGTTAGTTGTGGACAGGCAGACAACAGACAAATGGACTCGACACTAGAGCCACCGCATCACCGCCGCTGCAGCTGGGCGGCTGAGTAATGCAACGGATATACGCACAATGCAGTTAAAAGCGTGCGCCGTGACTTTCACACGCACGCGCATCGATGCTATCACGCACGAATGGGCGAATCGGCAGCTCGGTGCTGAACTCGGCTAACCGGATGGCTAAATGAAAGGCTTACGCGCCATAATATCCGACCGAGCCACTGAGTGGTCACGCATGCGCAAATTCGGGCTTCATTTATTTTTTATATGCAACTTAATTTTGTGTCAGCTGCGACAACTCTAACTGTTTTGCTACGATTATGATGTAAAAAAACGTGCGAAGCGCATTTGTAGCCGGATGCGTCGCTTCATTCATTCTTCTTCACGAAGTGGCGACTACTTTGCTCGCAGCTTGGCAAACGACAACGCCATTAAAACTAATTTTGGCACTCACAAGTTCAGCCGAAGTGACCAAAACTTGGTAGCGTCGCTGCGTCTGCGCAGGCGAGTGGTTGCAAGCGCTTGTTGCGTTTAATTAATGACGTTTGCGGTGGCATATATGACAGTAACAGCTGTTTACACTGTTGTACAAACAAGTGTATTTCGAGTGTAATATTGTCAGCGTGTGGTGAGTTCGTTTCGAGTTGACCACTGTGAGTAAATGAAACAAAAATTTTTGTGTCACTACAAATTAGAAGAAAAGGTAGAAAGACAAATCAAGGTACATATCTATATTTTTACGGAAAAAACTGATGCCATTAATGCGGAGGTGCTTGGAACCCAGCTAGTTACAGAGTAACTGAAACGTTGAAGCATTAAAATATGCCTTAATGGAACTGCTGGACTATAAACTCAGACGGCAAGCCTATTTAGTATCCAGCCTAACCTCGTAGCAACTATATTTATATTAGATTAGGTTAGATGGATGGCTGTTCCCTCAGCATTGTGGAGGGATCACACTTAGATTGTTAGAACAGCCCTATGTAGCGTCAAACGAAAAACTCCTGTAATTAGATATCGGTTATTGTGGGTGAGGTATATAGGTGTTTTACTTATATTTCCGCTATTTGACCTGGATGTCTAAAATTATGAGATCCGAGTTGTTTCTGCCTTGATCTGATGAAAGCGGAACATTTAAGGAAAAGTGTTGAGATGATATTATCTCACCTTCTTCCAAATAGTTGTTGTAGCTGGCATCCGGTAAGATATTCAATCTTACTACATGAATTATGATTGGACAGTGTCCATTGAAAGATGGACCTTGCTGAGGGCGAAGTTTTCACTGGACTTCTCATGACTTACCTAAGACCAGAAGGGCCTCGTGACTGCACAATTGCTGTAGTCGACCAGCGTTTGCTGATTCGGTCTGAGACCGAACAGTGCAGTAATAAACCTCAAGAGAAGCCAACGAAGCCACATTCCCAGTCCACAGTTATAGCTGATATGGTTCGTAGTGCACCACAAGTACGGATGAGAGCAGCCCGTTGAACACTAGCTAATTTATTCACGGATATGTTTTTTCCAAACGCCTTCCACCAAATTTAAACTACTATGGTTTCATAGAACCAAAGAACTACCTTCGACGAGAGTTTTCCACCATATAAAAAATATTTCATATACATAGTATAAATATAAGAAAAAGTAAGTTGAAATTTGATTAGAAATACAAAAAGACTTTTTCGACTACTCAATATTTACAAAATACTCGAATTTAATATGTCTTAAAGCACAAACTCCTCAAAATGCTGAGTATTACAAACAACTTTAACGTACATTTTTCACTTTCAGGAAATGCAAACTTGGGTATTACTTCCAAGGTCAACCATTACCACCCACTAACTTCAGCTACAACACTTAACAACGCTCCGATCCATCATGCTTATGCGCCACAGACGGAACAAAAAGTTCTATGTCAGCTGCTTCAAATTAATGCGAGAAGATGTATGACAGCGAGTTCAAAGTTGTAAGCAATTGACTTTGAAAAATAAGCTTAAGCTGAGAATGGCAAAGAAAATATTAACAAGTAGAGTTCTCCAATTACCACACCCACACAAGCACGAAAACATGGACAGGCGTTGAAACGAAATTAATTTCACTTTCAGCACACTTTGAGCTGCTTATTAAGGGTGTGTTGAGGCAGCAGCTTATATTTACGCCAAAATTAAAAAAAAAAAATTATATATTAAAATACCAAAGTGAGTACAATTGTATTTTTCCATAGGCTGGCATCCAACAGTAGTTTCTGCGCGCAGACTGTCGAAATACAGTAACCAAGCAAAGTGATGGAAGCAGAAGCTGACGCTGTTAAGTTGACAGCGCGAGCAAGATTTGAAAAATGTCCGCGGGCAATGCTTATTTCAAGCCCATGGCCAAGGGGCACAGCCAATCATGTACATATGTATTTATGTACTTGTCGAGAAATATTGAAACAACTCAAGAATTTGCGTTTCACGCGCACAAACAACAAGCAATTTTTAAGCAGCAAGAAACTTCCGATTCGTTGACTGAATATTTATTGTTGTCATAATTGAAATGGGTTTGATTTGAATTCGGATTTTGAATAAAAAAAAAATATTTTTTTTGTTATTTTCAAAAAACCAAAATTATTTACGGTGTTTTTTTCTGCTATGTCAAGGCTGTTAAGCTCCTCTGCAAACCACTTCCTGTGAAATTTCTTCAAGGAAAATGAAATATGCACAGAAAATCATCACTGCAAATACACTTGTCATTATGCCACTGAGCTCCCTAAGTGAATTCTGGACTCTAATGAACCTTTTAACTGAAACCCCTGTTTGAAAGTAACAACAGCAATAAATGTTGTTAGCCAACAAATATTGTACTTGTAACCTGACAGGTCTTAAATGCTATTTGATCAGTGCTGATAATATTTCTTATTTTACCAGTAAATGAGTAAAGCAATAAAAAGCCAATTTAAGGTATCAGTGATCACTGTACTATTCCGCAATGCAAACACTTTGAAGATCACACTTCGGTTACGAGCCGCGTCTCATTGTTCGCTTTCAATGTCAACTAGCTGCCATTGATCGATCGATTGCGTTTGATATGCGAGTGCCTGATGCGGCAATACATTCTCTCGATAATGAAGCATGTAAGGGCAAGCAGAGATTCGTTGCAGTGTGCTTCTTTGTTATCGGCGCTTAGGTGTTTTCGAAAACACAACTGGGCGCAGCAGCGCTAAGCGTAAACATCAATAAGTCACGAATTTCGAAATACGAGCACAGAAACTATTTGGTAAAGAGCAAGTTACAGATCACCGTACAGAAGCGCACAGAAGAGGTTAATTTGGAAATACTTCACAATATGTTGCAACAACAAAAATACAAATACATTTGTAAAACAAATCTGCGCTTAAAACTAATTGAAGGATGAGAAAAGTTCAAATATTCAACTTTTGAAATCTTAAAAAGTTCTCAAGCCTTAGTAGTGCAACATGCAACATGTAACATACTTTTGTAAATATATACTATATATGTATCTACATGCTTAAAAGTTGCAAGTTGTCATAAAGGCTAAGGTGTTTGCGCGCTTGTGGCTGCCTCATTTCCGTTTAAAATCCTTCAAGCTTATTAGCAATAACAAATGAGCAAATTATGAAACCGCAAATCGCGAATCCAACGAAAATCCATAAATCAAGTTCGACAATATTTTTTCTCAAGCGACTGGTGTGCAATTAATTGATTTATTGTACTTGTGTATTTGTAACCAAAAGTCAATTGAAGCATCTGCTGAAGTTGGCTTCGGCTAAATTAGCAGAAATCTTTGCGATCTTAGCAGTTTATAAACATACGTAAATAAGTGGAACTAAAGCAAAGTATTTGCACGGTGGCACGCAATTAATGTACAAGCAGACGCTTCTTGCTGAAGTCTGTGCAAATTGTTATGATTGACAAGCAAGAAATATTTTTAAACATTTTTTTTTTTTAAACAAAAAAAAAGCATTCTTGGAAATAATGAAATGAAAGAAATATAGTAAACAAATAAATTGGAAAACGGGTTCCATGGGGCGGCAATTTCAGTTTGGAGAAGAAGAAAATATCACACAGAGCCAAATCTGGTGAAAACGGTGGTTGATCAATGATATTCATTGCGTTTTTGGCTTTACATTCGGTCACAATCATGGCTCGATGCGATGGTGCATTATCATCGTATAAAATCCATGAATTGTTCTTCCATAATTTCGGGCATTTTTGACGGATGCTCTCATGTAAACGCCAAATAAAACTCGTCATCGACCGTCTGTCTCTCCGAAACAAGGATATGATACAACAAACCACGAATATCGAGAAAAAAAACAACGAGCATCACCTTGATTTTTGAGCGGCTTTGGCGTGGTTCTTTTGGTATCGGGTCACGTTGCAAGAGTCTAGCAAAGTATTTTCTTCCAGTTCGCCAAATTTATTTTCCTGTAACTTACTTGTCACTCCTAAACTGTTATACATGTTTCTTTATTCGTTGGAACTCTTTTCTTTACCCCAAAATTATTATATTTATAAGACTAAAAATATAAAAAAGTGTGTACAAAAATATGTGTTACTCGTATAAGTAAATATTAATATGTCCTTTCCGCTTTTTGGCCTTTATTTAATGCTTTATAAAAAGTGTTACAGTGATCGGATTTAGCTCAAATATGCGCCGTTTCGTTCGATAATCTGTTTCCATCTAGATGGCAACTTCATAATACCACCTAGTAGAAGCCCCCCTCCTTATTTGCGAAGAACTCGGACAGCCACTTTTCACAAGCCTCTTTTGAGTTCAACTTTACACCAACAAGGGCGTTCGCCATGGACAGGAACACTTGGCGCTATGTCTGGACTACATGGTGGATGCGATAAAATCTCCCATCCGAGCTCCCCTAGCTTCTGATGAGTCATCAACGAAGTGTGTGGTCTGGCGTTGTCCTGGTGGAACACTTAACCCTTCCTGTTTGCAAATTCTGGACGCTTCTGGTCGCTCGTCTGCTTCAATCGGTCCAGTTGCTCGCAGTAGATGGTAGAATTAAGCGTCTGGCCATATGGGAGCAGCTCATAGTGGATGATTCCCTTCCAATCCCACCAAACACACAGCAAAACCTTCTTGGCCATCAATCCCGGCTTGGCCACTGTATATGATCCATTTTTCGTCGCCAGTCACCATCCGTTTCAAAAATGGGTCGAGTTCGTTCCACCACTCGTTCACCACTTTTCATCTGTTACTAAACCCATCTATTTGTTCAACATATCACAGAGAACATTTGTATTTATAACTGTCGAAGGAAATGCATTTTGCATCCCAAAATTTACGATTGACGTCGAGAGACCAATAGAATATTAAATGGTCTCTGTTCAAGTTTAAAAATATCTGCATTTTCGTAGAAAAAAAATTAAAAACGTGCGCATTTCAGAAGTGATTGGGTTCGTAACAGCTCTCTTGGCCTCATATATCAAGTCAGCTGCGCATGCGCTGCGAATTTTCGTGTTGTTGCTTTATTTTTGCACCAATGCCTCCACAAAAATGTGTCTCAAGTGCGGCAAGTCGACCAAAATGGGCAGAAGAATCGCCACGCATACACACACGCGCAGCGCCAACACAACCACGCAAACACCCGAGCATTCTACGGCCTATTAGTCAATTTATGCGCTCAAACAGTCGCCCATCCGTCAAACCAAGTCGAGAATGTGACAAATGCAAAAACAACGCACTCAAGCGGTCACTCGGTTTTATTATGTGAATGGAAAATTACTTTCGATTTTTCAAAAATTCTCAAGCGCATTTGGGCTGCTGTTAAGGCCTCTTGCCAGCTTAGCACATATGCCGTCAGAGGCGCAAAGCTGTGCGCGTGGCTGCGCAATTGAAGAATGAAGGTAAGTCATATTTGCAACATGCAACACACACACACACACACAGTGCGCTGACTAAACGCTTCATTTAATTACCCTGCCACGCTCATAAAAGACAGAATTATTCTGAAATATTATACAAACGATGTTTTGATGTTTTTAGAGCAACGCTGCTGTTGTTGTTGTTGCTCGTGATGATTTTATCGCTTGCTAACTGTTATTTCGCGCGACAGCAAACGATTTTACTCTGGTTTTTAATGGCGGCGGCGCGGCAACGAACGAAGCGAAATGCCGCGAAGTGCAACTGTGCGAATGATTGACGATGATGAACAAATTACCTTTTGCAATTGGCAATTTGGTTCGGCACTTATCGACGATTTTCGTAGCATATGCACATTGAGTTTGACCTTCGGAATTGGGTCACCCCCCAAAGACAGCGCACATGCAAACACACATACATACATGTGGTGGCAGGTTGCAACAGCGCGACAATTTCGTTCGGCTACTCCGTTTATTTGTGCAGCGACGACATTAATTCGCTGCGCCAGAATGTCTGAACGCCTGAATGCCATAGCTCAATGTCTTCGAATGCCTTTGAAGCGGCGCAGCAATGAGATGATGTTGTCGACAGCGCTGATGTGGTGATGAGCTGCGCGATGACGGATCCGTTGTCGCGCAGATGCTGCGATTGCTTCGGCAGTCAGCACCGTTGCCGCTGATGACAACAGCGTTAATAATGCTGGTGCTGTTGACGGCGGTGTGTGCAATTACAACAGCGCTTAGTTGTCAATACGGCGCGCATGTGCCACATATGTGTGTTTGTTTGTAGCATGCATACATGTTTGTTGTTATGGCCACAGTTATTGGCTTTGCGGGCGAATAATGCAAAGGCTACAGCAGCCGTGCAATCGTTTGCTGCTGTTGTTGTCGTTGTCTTTTGCATATTGCTCGTGGCATGGCTGCTCTGATTTGGGGGCTTACAACAATTGCTGTTAATGTTGTTGTTGTTGTTTCAGTTATAATTACAGTCTTCTTGATAATGCGCGCATAAACGACGGCATGTTCGTTACCCTCATGCAGGAAACGTTGTTTTTAAATGGTCTGCACTCATGCACCTACATACACACATGCGTGCTTGCCTGCATACATAGAGACGCACATATGTATGTGTGTGAGTGTGTAAATTTGACCTGCATGAATCGTCATTTGCGCCTAATGTCCCCAAAAGCATTTCAAATGCTGCGCTATTGTTGTTGCATACCTTCAAGAAAATCAATTTTGTTGTGAGTGTCGTTTTTGTTTTTGTTTTTTGTGTTATACCGTTTTATTTTCCAACCACTTTTCAATTTGTGTCTCTTTTTATCTAATCAAAATTAGCTTATGTTTTATTTACATGCTTAAAGTGTCATTGCTGTTGTTGTTGTTGTTGTTGCCGCTGAAAATTTTTAATTAAATTGTATGCTTCAATGATTTGGCATTCGCGACCTTGTCACCTAAATCTGTTTACATAATATGCACTTAATTGTTGTCTGCAGCGACGGCGAGCAAGTTAAAGTTGAAATGAGATAATTTGAATTTATCTTCGAGTGGCGAAGGCAAGGCCCCACACACATGCTCACATTACAGCATACACTCCCTGCTTTGTGTGAGTATGTAATATGGAAGGACTTCGGTTACAACTGGCACGAATTCGTGTAACTAATGACGCCGTCTTTGCATGCCCCAAATGTCTTGAAAATAATTTAATGAATGTTGATTTATGTCTGCTTTAATTACACAGCATTTTAGAAGAGAAATAAGTGATTTGCCACGGTAATTTAGAATAACCATGTTTATTTAATTATTTTAATATCACAAGTCTCAAAAAATTGCTCTCGTTAGGTGGTAGAAGTAGATGTTGATTGAAGGCAGCTCAAAGACAGAAAAACTGAGTTTTGGTATATCAATGAAGAGGGGGAAAGAGCCGATTTTTATACCCTGAACAGTGTATATTAAGTTTGCGATGAAATTTGTAATTACGCCAGAAGGAAACGTCAGAAATACTATATTATATTCACCACTTATGAAAATGATCAACATGACGCATTGGATCACTCCGTCCGTCTATATACATACGAAATAGTCCCTCAGTTTTTGACATATAGATCAGAAATCACGCACACGTCCTTTTCTCCCCAATCGACGATATATGTATATATATAAAACGAGGTTTTCAATAGGGACGCTACAAAAGTAGACCTATAATGACAGCAAACGACGCCATATTTTTCCCCGCACTTTTGACATTTATCTTCAGTGAGGTTTACCATTTTACCATAGAAAGATATACGATTCCACAACGAAATTGTTAAAATTTACTACCGAAATTCGGAGTCGGTGGCCGCAACTTTAAGAGCGCTACGTCCTATTTATGGTCATCACAATCGTCCTGTCAGATCAACAGTTGAGCAAGAAGAAAAATTTGAATCCACAGGCACAATACAAAAGGTTACCATGCCATTGAGACAAAGAAGGACCCGTATTGCTGCCGCTAGCGCATCAATTGAGAAAGACCCAAAGCGTTCGGCATCTCTGTGACGTCGTTGTGGCGAATTGATCCGGCAAAAAGATCTTGACATACATCCTTACAAGATCAAATTGATACAAGAACTGAACTCGCTTGACTACCAGAATCGTCGTGTGTTCGTGAATTGGACCGAGCAACAACTTTAAAATCAGTCGGATTTTCATAGCAAAACCATCTTCAGCGATGAGGCTCATTTCTGACTGAATGGCTTCGTTCATAAGCAAAATATGCGTTATTGGTCAGACAGCAATTCACACGTACCTTATGAGTCACATTGCATCCCGAAAAAATTACGGTTTGATGTGGTCTATGGGCGGGCGGCGTCATTGGGCCATACTTCTTCCGTGATGATCAAGACCAACACGTTACTGTGAACGGGAATCGCGACCGCTCAATGATTTTTGGCTCGAATTGTATGATAAGGACTTGGACAATATGTGGTTCCTACAGGACGGCGCCATACGCCACACAGCGAATGTTACGATCGATTTATTGGTAACCAAGTTGGGTGAACGTGTTATCTCACGAAAAGGCCAAGTCAGTTGGCTGCCTCCGTCTTGCGATTTGACGCCGTTAGACTATTTCCTGTGGGGCTAAGTCAAGCCTAAGGTCTATGCCAGCAAGCTAGCGACGATTGATGAACTACATTCGAATGTCAAAAGTGAAATTGCAGCAGTATCCGCCGATTTATGCTTGAAAACTGTCGAAAATTGGATTCAGCGTCTGGACTTCTGCAAGCGTGCCCGTGGTGGCCATGTAAAGAATCAAGTTCTTTACATAATGGTTTCGAATATACTTTCACAGGAAGCACTCTTATTGAAAAACCCGTTATAAGAATGATCAACATGACTCGTTGGGACTGTTAAATCAAGTCCGCCCGTCTGTATATACGAACTAGTCTCTCAGTTTTTAAGATATTGGACAGAAATTACGAACATGTGTTTGGAGATTTGAAACCGTAAAAAACTCGATCTTTTTTGTCGATATGTAACAACGTAGGGACAGTCATACGATGCACCCGTTACAACATAGAAAAATGCAACAGTCAACTGGCAAGGTTTTGCCGTCTGTACTCGTATTTTAGAATGCGTATGGAATAATTTTTATTGGCTACCTTGAAATTAGGCTTCGAATCGCTTTTGCAACCACCGTACCCTCCAGTTCTGGACCCCAACTTCCTATTATCAGATCTCAAAAGAATGGTCGCTGAGACAAAATTTTCGTCGAATGAAGATGTAAACGCCGAAACTGAGACCTTTTTTGAAACAAAGGACAAATGGGACTACAAAAAAGGTATCAAAAAGTTGAGGGATCGCTATAATCAGTCTCTCGCCGTTGAAGGAAACTATGTTGAATACAAAAACAAAACGAGTTTTGCGAAAAAAGTGTGTTTTACTATGTTGGCCCGCGGACTTTGCAAATGATCTGTTATATATTTTTCGGCAACAAATGGAAAAAATATTCGAATTTCACAAAACAAACATACATAAAATATTCAAAATTAAATCGGATGCCAAAATGGTTGTATGATAAATAATATGTCTGATTTCCCAGCAACACTCACATGAGGAGTGGTCATTATCGAGGTGAGTGCGTGTTCACGCTGTTTCATTAATGATCGCATAAGAATTCTAAATTGTTTACGTATATATATACAAATGTGTAAGTATATTAGACACTTCGTAGGTGTGAATCATAATAACGCTTCCGTATTCAACTTCAAACTAGATCATGCAAATACTGTTTGTTTACCCAAATGATGTTATGCTCATAATTAGAAGAACTTAAGCAAATTATTCATGCTTACACTATATGAAAGTGTGTGTGTGTAGATAGAATTTCAAAATGCTTTGCATTAAAATCCGCTTTAGCGCATGCTCAACTAATCTAAGTAAGTAATCAACTATTTGCCTAAGACCCGTCAAGTGCCCTTCTGCCAACGCAGTCAGAACCAACCACGCGCTACAATGAAAAACGAGAACAAAAATTCTACTTCGCATAAGAAAAAAGCAAGAAAAATGATAAACGAAACAGCTATTCCGCCAGCCATCGACACTTGACGCATCACCGACGCTTGTCGGCATTTGACGGCAAAGCGCGCATTTCTCAGTGTTTTTCTTAGCTGTGACCGCATAAGCGGACACATATGCATGTCTCGTGTATTATAAATGACTACGTAGACGTAAAAATAAATGCGGCAGAGGCGCGCAGGAATGTTGTTCTTACTCATAACTACATAGATGTTTGGAGGGTTTTGGAACAATTGCTCAAAAAAAGAAATACTTAGATATATTTAAATTATATTACATTAGTTAAGTTGAAAAGCTGAAATGAAGTTGTGTACCAAAATTATTATAAACACATACATATTATTCAGCTAAACCCAAAATAGCAATTTCTTTTGATTATTTTCGACATCTATTAACAAAATACGAAAAGACTTTTTCGACTACCCAATATTTTAACTTTTGTCGAAAAATTCTACGAATTTAATTTCATTATATTTAAAAAATAACAAAATCCATTAATAACAGCATATAAAAGCTATAAAGAAGAGGAAAAGCAATTCATTACCCATAGCTAATAGATAGCCGCGGCGCATGCGCAGCTCATATCACAACTTTGCTCCGCTTAAAACCTATCTAACGCTCCATTGCGCATAAAAGCTGTCAAAAAACATATTGCCAATAAAAATATTAAATAATATAATAAGAAATGCGGTGTCAGGTGCCGGCCAATCGAAGCCAAAATAGCCATATCGTGCATCTGTGTTAAAGCGTGAACTTATTACACGCCATTGTATTAATGCCCTAGTTAAAAATAAAGTGAAAATATGTAATACAATTTCTAAAGACGAAAAATAGGAGCATAATTCAAGGTTTGGTGCCGCTGCGCTTGCGCCACACCAACCAGTGCACCACAAATACACGAAAATATTTATAGTGTCCAATGAAGCAGCTTTCATCGCACACAAACAAAGCGATTATTCATTATTTTGCCGGCCGATACAGTTGTTGCCTTCATTACTACACACTCACATACACATACACAGTTGCATGAAGGCGTTACATGTGTGTTTTCGCACACACTGTCGCACCTGAAGCAACGTGATTTGGCATTAAATAAGAGCAAACTGATTTGCGAATTGCTCAAAGCGTTGTTGATTCAAATGTTGCAGCTTCCACTTGGACAGCATTAACATATTTGGAAACACCTTTTCGAAAACACCTCTTAAACGCCCATTCACCTGCTTGCACATTTGATTAATTATAGAAGCGTTGCAGTGGCGATTGTTTTAGTAATGGCAACAGAAATGAATTTCCAGTTAGTAGGAGTAGCAAGTGGCAGCGGCAGTTCAAGAAAAAAATACGATGTTAAGGTGTAAACTGCAAATGTTTTAGTAAAAAATTAATTGTTTACTTGAAAACTCTTCCAGTTTTACAACAGCAATCGGAACTTCTTTAAAAATACCGTTGTTAAAATTTGTTTACCGTTATGAATTCATCGCCATATTGATTTTGAATGGTCAATTGTAAAATATAGATGGTTGACAGCCGACCTATATAAGAAAAGCAGACACAGGATCTGATCTGTGCTTAGGTAACTCTCGCGACTTGCTGTGATTTGGTTTGAAAGTTACAAGGTGACCTTACGACAACGAAAATGTTCATTAGACGCCTTCAGGGGGAGTTGACTGTCAGCTAGCTCTATATAAGGAAAGCAGGCACCGTACCTAACCAGTACATAGGTTACTCTTGTACCTCGATGTGATGTGATTTACAAGTTATTAGGTGACTCCACGGGGAGCTAACTGCCTATATTCATAAGTAAAGCAGGGACCGTGCCTGAACTGTATTTATGTGCCTATCGCTTTGGTTTGGAAGTCACAAGGTCACTTCAGGGGAAGATGGCTGTCTGCTAACTCTCGCCGCGATGTGATTTGGTTTGGAAATCGCAAGATGACCTCAAGAGAAGCTGGCTGCCAGCTGGCTGCATATGAGTTAAGCAGCACCATGCCTGGTCAGTGCTTTTGTGATTCTAGTGCCCTGACGTGATGTGATTAGAAGTCATTAAGTGAATTCATTTGGAAATCTCAAGATGAACTCACGAGAAGCTGAATATCACAGCAAAAACAAAAAATCTTCCAGACTTAACTTTTCAAGAATATGTCTACAACAGAATTTTTCAAAAATCAAATTATTTTCAGTGATGGTCGGTATGCTGTTGATCTGGCATCCAACCTATTTCGGTAACCACGATTTTTCAGCTTCCATTGAATCGATTTACTTAATTCACCTATTTTTAGAGAGTTTTCTTTATAAACTCGACAAATATCTTTCCACTAAATTAAATATTTTCAGCAACAGAACATGGAAAATTACCATTTTCTGATTTTATTACACAATTTGTTAATTTTGATAAATTCGCCAAACTCGGGAGCACAAAAAAAGCAACCAGAATTACTTGCAAACTATTGGGCAATTCAATTAAATGAGGATTTCAACAATTGTCAGCGCAAATTAAACTTTAATTCTACGCCAAATTTCAAATGCAATCAATTGACACGCCGTTCCATGTAAAGCTTTCAAATTTGTTGAGTATAAATTGTATTTTGCCACTTGGGCAACAAAATTTTTGTTGTTTTGCTTTTTTGTTGCTATGTAGGTGTGAAAATATATATGTTACTGTTTACAGTTACATAGCTGTTATATTTCGCAGCTATTGACAATTTCCAACTAATTTATAAACCGTTTGAGAATTAAAAATTTATGCGCGAATGAATGAAATATTGAAAGAGCATGAAATATATCAAGAGAAACTAACATTTTCATTATCAAATGCGCGCATAATGTAATTGTAGGAGTATTTAGCTTGTAATATTGTTCACAACTCGCATTTCTACAATAAAAATATTTTAGAAAGAAAAACATGTCTCCAATAGTTTCCAAAAGTTAAAAATTGCAAACGATTCGACTCAGTTAAATAAATGTATGCATAAAATGTACTTATATACATAGATATACTTGCACATTTGCTTTAATTATCCACCAAGTTTCGAGCAGGCCCTAACCCCACTCCACTGGCAGGCAATTCAATATCCGCTTCGTGTCGCTTGGCCCGTGTTGCACGTAAACCAATTTGTCGCAGCTAAAATTGCCGATTTTTTGTGAAAAATTCTAAACAATTTGTCATTAAAAGCACTTGCCAGTGTTGTGTGCCGATTTATTCTCGATGCAGCGCATAGTGAGCTAAGCCAAGCACATGGGGCAAATGAAGAGCATCCGTTTGCAAATTACTTGGTGACAAAACACACACGTACCAATGACAAAATGCGCCGAAATGGAGAAGGGTCGTGACGAATGCGGTTCAATTGCGGCGCATTGCAGCTTTTGAAGGCAAACGAAACAACAATAAGCGCTGAAAAATTACAGCAACACTGAATAAACACAGCAGTGCAACAACTACAGCAAACACAGCAGAGACAGCGCCGAAGCAGCCATGAGTTATACATAGAATGGCAAAAGTTGTGTAGTTATTTTTATGGTTTTCCATTTTCGTTTCTTTTTTCTTTAATTTTTACAAATTATTTAACATTTTTCCAAGCAATCGACTGTGGGCGCATCACCTGTGGCACCGACTGTCATTACAGCATATCGAGTGCTAAAACCTACAGTAAGAAGTTATGATGTAAGCATGCTCGCCATATGGACGTTATGTGATGTAAGCAAAAACAAAAACAAAACAAAAACAAGAAAAAACGTTAACTTCGGCTGCACCGAAGCTAATATACCCTTCACAGGTGCATTTCTTTTAGTAACTATGTGTTCAGTTTGTATGGTAGCTATATGCTATAGTTAACCGATCCGATCAATTTCTTCGGAGATTACATTGTTGTCTTAGAAAATAATCTATACCACATTTGGTGAAGATACATTGTCAAATGTGAAAGTTTTCCATACAAGAACTTGATTCCGATCGTTCAGTTTATATGGCAGCTATATGTTATAGTGGTCCGATATCGGCCGTTCCGACAAATGAGCAGCTTCTTGAAGATATCTTAAAAACTGAGGGACTAGTTCGTATATATACAGACGGACGGACAGACAGACAGACGGACATGGTTAAATCGACTCAGCTCAACATACTGATCATTTATATATATACTTTATAGAGTCTCCGACGCTTCTTTCTGGGTGTTACAAACATCGTGACAAACTTAATATACACTGTTCAGGGTATAACAAAGGCAAAAACAACCAGCTGGCATCGGTTATTAGGTAACTCATAGGTAGAGTTGCCGACATGTACATATGCGTGTTTTTCTTTGGGACTATTTTAATTATTTGCTTAATTAAATTGACAAAAATGCATTGTTGTTGTTTCTGGCGTCCCAAATTGTAAGTTATTTATTCTGTGCGCATAGTTGTTGTAAGTTGAAGTTCAAGATTAAATTAGTTTCTTAAGCCCAAAACAATCTGATTACAAATGTAATTATAAAGTAATTTAAAATTATCACAAATGAAATACAGTAATTTCAATGTCAATACAGGCATATAATATAGAAGAAATTTCAATTAAAGCGATTTTTTAGTGTTTATTTAAAAAAATACATTTTTTAGCTATAAAAATTTAAAAAATAGAAATAATTTATTTCAATCTGGCAATCTGATTTTTCTGGCGAAACTACTTCTGCCTTTTGATTAAAATTTGATATTTTGACTTGAGATTTTTTCTGTACAAGATAAAAATAAAAAACCCAAATATTTGGTAATGTGAAATTTTCACATATATTTTGAGGTTATATGGGGAAGTCTGTATGCAAAAGTTATATACCTCTTTATTACATACAACATTGCCATATAACTTTTTTCTAGAGGACTCGTAGTTTTGCCAGAAATCAAGATAAACCACGTCAAACGCTTAATAACCACGCTCCTCACATCTCTTTTGCCAACGTTAGACCGCCCGTAAATTATTATTCCCTTAAATTACTTATTTTTCCCTTAATGTTTGCTATTTTATATTTCGTTTCCGATGGGTTTCAATCTATCATGAACTTCTGCTTTTTTATATAATTTTTAATACTTATTATAATATAAAGAGAATTGACGCGCTGATATAACAAGCATCTACTTTAGTTCAAAATGTGAAAATGAAATTCAAAATCACAATCATAGAAATGAAAAACCAACGATTTTTCTGCACGTGTGACCTTGACGCTGCCAAATTTGCAGTGCCATAAAACTTGTTCGACTAAAAAGGCCTTAAAGTGGCTCGAAATTTTTCATTTAAGGGCTCATAATGTGCGAAAAGTAATTGATGTAAGTGCCAAATTACGCAGCGAACTTACATATTTACAAATATTTGCGCTTATACATGCCAGTAAATGAGACCTCGCATATGGCTGCTCAGGCAACTTATGAACTAAAGACTTAAGCGACAAGCCTGCACCCGCTTTAAGGCATATAATGTTTGCAGCGCCTTGCTTTAATCGCTTAATTAGCGCAATAAAAATTAGAAAAACAGAATTAAGCTAAGGCAAACTAGCGCGGCAAGCGGTCAGTTTCAAGTTTAAGTGCAAGAGGTTAGGCGCATGCGCACAAAATTATGAGCAAATGCTTAAGCACGTTTAATCACTTAGAAAAACGTTTAAGAATGGCATAACTGTATTTTTAGCAGTTGTTAAAATATTTTTTAAAGCTTTATTTCTCTTTAATTACAGATTTGTGAACCTAACAAAATTAAAGTGATCTAAAGAGCTTAAAAAGTTGGTAATGTTTTACTAAATCCGTCTTAAATCAACTACTCTATATTGGGTAGTCGAAAAAGTATTTTCGTATTTTGTCAACAGGTTGCAGTCGTATATCTCGAGTGCTACCAATCATATTAAATCACACCATATAGTGTTGGAAAGATGAGATTTTAAGCTTCATTTAACAAAAATTAACTTCAGGGAAGTTGAAAAAGCTTAACAGCTATTCAAAAATGAGTGAAATTAATTAAGAAATTCGCTATATTTTGAAATTTTTGTATAAAAAAGGGAAGAATGCCACGCAAGCCACCAACGAAATTTGTGAAATTTATTTTTGAAATTTTTTCGTGTAGCACAATAATAGTTCACATGCTTTCGTTCTGGAAATTTCGATGTGAAAGATGCACCTCGCTCTGGGCGACCTATTGTTGAAAAAGTCGCTGAAATTATGGAAAACATTGACCAGAACCGTCACATAAGCCGCCATGACATCGCTAAGGAACTTAGCATTCATCACCAAACGATTTTGTACCATTTAAAAAAGGCTGGATACAAAAACAAGCTCGATGTTTGGGTACCACATGAATTGTCTGTAAAAAATTTAATTAACATCTGCTATTCTTTGCTGAAACGAAATTAAATCGAACCATTTCTGAAGCGAATGGTAACAGGAGACAAAAGTGGATCAAATAGGACAATAATGTGCGAAAAAGATCATGGTTCAAGTGTGGTGAAGCTCAACAAATGGTCGCAAAGCCAGGATTGACGCCTCGAAAGGTTATGCCGAGTGTTTGATGGGATTGGAAAGGAATCATCCACTTTGAGCTGCTCCAGCCCGGTCGAACGATTGATTCTATAATTTACTGTCAACAACTGATGATATTGAAGTAAGCAATCGAAAAAACGACCTGAACTGATCAACAGAAGGGGCTTCGTGTTCCATCAGGACAACGCAAGACCATACACATCTTTGATTACTCGACAAAAACTGGGAGAGCTTGGTTGGGAAGTTTTGATGCATGCACCATAGAGCACTGACCTTGTATCATCGCGCAACCATTTGTTTCGCTCAATGCAGAACTCTCTTAATGGAGTAAAGTTGGCTTCAAAAGAAGCCTGTGAAAATTACTTATCGCAGTTTTTCGCCGAGAAACCAGAAAATTTTTACATTGATGCAATAATATCTCTAGTTCATAATAAATATAAAAAAATAAGTTGAAGTATCAATAGTTGCTGATATTTCCTCTCATACTATGAATTTTGACTTTAGAATTAGAAAAAAACCTTTTGTTTAATAATATTTCTTGTCATTAAAAATAAGTTTCAAGTTGATTTGTAGCGAAGAAAAAATTTTCAAGCGATAAAAATTTCAAGCAACATTTTTTTATTCGATCGACCTCAAATTTTGAGATTATCTTTAGAATAGAATTTGGCAAAAAATTACGTATGGAAATGAATCGAAACAGCTCAATTTGATTTGAAAAAAGCCAATTATTCAAAAGTTCTTTTTTGACCATTTTCAAATTTGAATAGTTTCTTTTAAAATAAAATACATTAGATACTTAAAATATGATTTTATTTATTTAACAATTTTTTTATTATACTGAACTCATATTCTAGTACAAAAAGCATTAAAATCTTGCATTACTAACATTCTCACGTATTGCTGCTGTAAGAACCCGCCTACCATCACCTCTTATTCAATCATAATTAAGCAATTTCGGCAAAAATAAAGTTTTGGAGATCGTGTGAAGATGCCTCCATGTAGCTAATCTAATAGCAAAACTTAATTTGTTTATATTTAAAATATTACCACACCGCAATACAACTAATGTTAATGTGAATGTGTTTATAGCTATGGATAATTAGGAATTCTTACAGTTATTAAGCAAATTTTTATAGCTATTACTTTGACGCAGCTGGGTCAAACAGCCGCACACGATATACATATGGGAACATGTGCACACTTGCAACTTGGCCTAGGTGCGATGCCAGCGAAATTTCGCAAAGCGGTGGAGGCAATAAAATGTGTTCATAAATTTTTTGTCTAGAACAATAAAACGGTGCAATACAATCAACAGCTTACACACATACAACACAAACAAACGGTGGCGTTGCTCATAAAATCGTAACAGCACAAAATCTGGCATAGAACGCTGGTGGCAACAACAGAAAAGTAGAAACAGACATAAAAACAAATCCTAAATTCGAGCAAAAGTGGCGGCCTTTGATTGTGACTGCCGAGCAACAAAGCGTCTAGCGTCTAGCGCATGTTACAGTAACCCGGCGAGCAGCGCATGAACTCATCAGCATGCAAACACCCTTGCGATGCATAAACAATTCCACGCCGCATTGCACAATGCCGCCGCTTTTCGCTTTTTTACATTTATAATTTCAATTTCAAAAACTCGCAAAATGTAGCAAAAAAACGGCAGCACAGTTGGCGGCTAAAATCTCATTTGGTTCGCGCGCCTTAAAACAGCCAAACCTTCAGTCGACGTAGCGAAGCGTACCAAGAATGACCGGCAGCGGGTGAGCCACGCGCTAACTGCCAGCAGCCGACGAGCAGCCGCCGAGCAGTAAGTGCACCCCTGCCACCGCGCGTCCAACACTAACAACAGATCGAGGTGCACAACAACAGCTGCAATAGCGGCTGTGGCCGGCTGTCCGTAGTTTGCATCCAAAAAGGCCGCCAACTCAACGGCGCGCTCGTCTTCAATCGATGCACTGACAGCGTGTGTCGCCGATCGGTGATTGTGCTGCGCATTGTTGTTGCCAGCCATTCATTCGATAGGTCGAAAAAAGACGCGCGTACGTGCATTTATTTCTTTCGAATGCCCCAATCTTTTTGCGAATTCATTTTAGGCAGTTGCAAAATTTTCAATTTCGATTCTCAATGCGAGACGCACCGCGCGCAGCCGCCATAACTGCCAGCACCTTCAGCTGCCGCGAGCGCAGCATGCCGCGTTCGTGTGCGAATTGCGTCAAATTAACGTCTGTTCGTTTTCTACAAATCTGCGTTGCTTGTTGCTACTATGGCGCACCATAATTGCGTTCTTTGAATGTGCAGTTGTTGTTGCTTATTAGTATTGTTTACCGGCAATCATTTTTCTTGCAAGATTTTGCAATTTCATAAATACGCGTTTCATATTCGTCGATTTTTGCGGCATATTCTGTTATATTTTTCGTCAATATTTGCCAAGCCGCGCTTAGAAGCGCGTCGAGCAGAGTCAAGTTCGTTGCTTGAGTCTTTTGTGCGCCAACTCGCATTACACTTCGCACGCATAACCGCACACCGCACGATGTGCAGCCGGCGCTGACAGTTGAAAGCACAATAAACCGTTATTGTTCGGTCGCGGCTGGCGGCCTCAACACCCTCTTTGCTTATTTGCTCAGCACAAATATTTGTACGCTTTTATGACATCCATTGTTATGTTGCATGCGCGGGCATTGCGTGTCGTTGGCGGCACAAATGAGCGCCGTGCGGTTAATAAAAAAATTAAATGTATTTTTAAATGATCTATTTGCACTTATGCATATTTGTGAAGCGCACGCATGCGCTCTGCGCAATTTGTGGCAATAAGTGTGCGGATTTGTGCTTCAATGCACGCGAGTGACATTAAGAAGCGTGTGAATGCGCGGCTGAGGAAATTTAGAATGGAAAGATTTCAAAATAGCAAATATTTTATTTTTTTTTGTAAAATTTACAACAACAAAATTTTACGGAAAATATACTAAAATTACTTTTTAAACTATGTATGAAATTTATTCCTCAAATATTTTGCTACATATATATTTTTTTGATTTTTGCTAAAAAAATTACAAATATTATAAGTATTTTTGAAAGTGAATCTTACAAAAAAATTTTAAGGAGAAAATATTTTAAAAAATAAAAAATACTGATCACCAACATGACCAAAAAGCCTAATGCTTTAAAAAATTTATTAAAAAAAAATAAATTTTAAGTAGCTTTAAAAATTTTTAGAATTAAAAAAATTATTACGAAAATTTTTATATAAATGTATTTATTAAAAAAAAAAAATTATTAAAAAAAAATTTATTGAATAAAAATAGTTTTCCAAAAATTATTCAAAAAATATTTTTTTCAAAATTTTTCAAAAAAAATACTTTTTTATTGTGATATCAACCCCCAACCTAAAATACGTTTATTAATCCTGCTGGGAAACAACTTACTTGTCATTTGTTGTCAACAGGGCTGCAATTTTTTTAATTACAAAAATTTGATTAAAAAACAATTACCTACTCTTTAAAATTTGGAAAAATTGGATTTTCGTCTTTTAATCCCGATGTGGGGATTAAAAATTATTATAATTTCGTGTTTTAATCCAAGATGTAGGCATTGAAAATATTATTTTTGTATTTTAAATGAACGCGAAAAATGTTAAAATGTTTAAGAGAAATTATTTTTTTGTTACTTGAGAAATTTTTTTTCTTTTTTACTTTTCAATTCAAAAAAAAAAAAATAAAAATAAATTCTTAAACAGCATTTGAAATTTTTTTTCAATTTTTTTTTTAGTTGCAATGTTGGGACTAAAAACTAAATTTTCTTTAATGTTTATTCGAAAAACTGCGAATTTTAGGACATTTTTTTTAAATTATATTGTTGAGGTTAAGATTTGTCTTTTGTAGTTTTCAATTCATTATTAAATTTTTAAAAAACATATTTAAAATTAAAAGTTTATTTTAAAAAAATTAAAAAAATAATAATCCCAAAACCCGGATTAATAATAATTATTTAATAAAAAAAAAGCGCTTAAAAGATTAAAAATTATTTTTTAATCGGTTTTTGGGACTATTATTTTTTTTTTGAATCCGGTATGCGTGATTTTTTAAATTTTTTTTTATATTTTTATTCTTATTTTTATATTAATTCAATCATTTGCAATAATCAGAATCTTTAGCAACCTTTGCTTCTTGCTCTAGGAGCTGTTTTCTCAATGACCGAAAAAAGGAGTCATGATTAAATTAACCAGTACTCAACTGAGTGAAGGCTGCGAACCAAACATTAAGAAAACGGCTCTTAATGTTAAAAACAATTTTTTTTTGTTCAATAAATAAATATATTAAAATTAGTAAATTAGTAAATAATTAGTAAACAGCTGCTATTGTGTACTATTCCTCAATTTTAATCACCAGTTTACTCCAAAAATCCTTTCTTAAAACCAAAACTCCTTAACTTCATAGTTTACCCAAGCCCCTAAAAATTAACCAAAACTTAAAAACTAAACCAAGATGTCTGTAATGGTAGCTCCAAACTGTGTCAGCAACTGGGCAAGACTGATAGCACTGACAGCAGTTAACAATGTTTGTGGCACACACGGCGTATGAGTGAAATACACAGCATGCCGAGTATGAAACAGCGACTGCGCAGACCGGCCGAGCGCCAAAAATATTTTCTAACAAACTGAGAGAGAGTACACACGAAATCGCATATAGTCAGCTGTGCACTAGTTTCGCTCGCGACGAAGCTATGAGAGCGAAGACGCTGCGGCAACACAAGCGAGTCAGCAGCATCAGCAATATGAAGCTAAAGCAACAGCAACAACATGCAAATGAATATGCGAGCACATTAATTACAAATGAATGAAACTTTTAATTTGTTAGCAGTCACAACAACTGCAGCAACAACAGGCGCAGCGCGAACCGCTTTGCAGCATGTTATTGTTGCTTTACAAATAGCTGCTGTATGCTTTACTGGTGGCAACAACAACAGCACATATGCCGCTAAGTGGAGTTGGACTGATGAATGAGCGTTCTGCTGAGCCACTATCACACACACACGCGATAGCGCCGTTGTATGCGCTGGCGAGCTCTCTCGGCAAATGAAAAACGGTGTAAAGCTCATTATCAAATGTGAAGCGCTGCACGTAGTGACACACACACTCGTGCAGTCATTGTTGCGCTCATATTGCGAATATGATTATTTTTCATTATTTTTCATACGTCGTATCGGCATTTGGCATTTATGTTTGGCTTTTGTTTTAGGCGACGCGTGTATTAATGCTTTTGCTGCGTGCTGACGCTGTTATGATTCCTGCGTGCTCATGCGGCCTGTGTGGCAACTAAAGATCATTCAAAAACAAATCTTTTTTGCCTGGTTTGAGCCCTGTTTGTTCTTTGCATTGCTGAAAAGAATTGAAGCAATGAAATTTGACCAAAGTAAACCATGCTGAACCACTGAGTGCATAAAAAAATTATAAAATTTACCAAATAAACAAAAGTTTGAACTTTTTCGGCGATAACTGCTTCTTTTGTCCCTTCTTTGTGCCACAGATGACACATTATATTATTCTCTGACGAAAAATTTGATCCAAATCTATTAAGCTAGAGATCGTCCTTATTGCCCTTGGTTAGACATCATTTACATCCATTTTGTACTTATTTTGCCAGAATTACTGTGAGAAAGAAGTTCACATGATCTAAAAAGATCAACAAAATGTCTATCGAATTCGAAGCACTTCCATTCTCACGCAAATAATATTGGTAGTCGAAAAAGTCTTTTAGTATTTCTAATCACACTTCAACTTCATTTTATAACGAAAGTTCTAATTTTTTTTAATATTAGTGTATGGTAACCAATATATTGGGTAGTCGACTTTCTAATATTTTTAATCAAACTTCAACTTATTTTTTTTTTATTTAGACTAATAAATAAAAAAACAAATAAGTATCATTTTGGTCGACCTCTTTTTGCCATTTTTCGTTAGAGATATACTTTCATCAGTGTAAATCGAAATTTCGAAATTTCCAGAACGTAAGCGAGAGAACTGATACAGTATCGTCTCCACATTCACACACAAATTTTATCGGTGGCTTGTGTAGCATTCTTCCCTTTTTTATACAAAATTTTCAAAACATAGCGAATTTCTTCATTATTTAAACGCTTTTTTGAATAGCTGTAACTTTTTTTCAACTTCCCCGAATTGTTATTTTGGTTAAATGAAACTTAAAATCTCACCTTTCCAACACTATATGGTATGACACAATGTGATTGTTTGCGCTGGAGATATACGCCTGCGACAACATCTATTAACAAAATACGAAAAAACTTTTTCGACTACCAAATACATATTTTGCACAAAAAATAATAAAATTTTATTAATTTTAAAAGAGAAGCAATATTTTAATGAATTTCCCGAACTCTCGCAATAAAACCACTCCAACTGTGAACAAAAGCACATTTAATTTTATCGCCGTGCGAAGAGTTTGCAGGAATTTTCGTGTTCGCACGCATTCGAAGCGCCTTTCGCCGCATCCTCCGACGCCAACAACAAGCCACTAAACGCAACGCATGAAAACAACAATGTTTCCTGCCAAAAACGCAGAAGAAGAAACACACAAAAATTTGCACCCATTCGTGGCCCAAGCGGCGGCCGCCTGAGTGTGCGTGTGTGTGGCTCACATAAACCTAAAAATGAAACTGAAGCGCAAATGCAAACAACAGCAATGGCCAGCAGCGCTCGACTATAATGGTAACTGTTTATTGCTGTGCATCAGCAACATCATTACCAAGCGGCAACGTGCTTTATATGCCCTTGTTGTTGTTTGTGTTTGCGCCTTCAAGCAGCGCACATTGTGCTGTTGCGTACATTTGCGAATGAGTTTTGGTGTTGTTGCCGCCAACTATTATTCAAGTGTTTATTGTTTTGTACCTTTGACTGTTGTTTTGGCGATGCTAACAACAGCAACAGCAACAACAGCACACGCAGTGGCAGCGGCAAAAGCAACAACAACTAGCGTTAACTGTGAGCTCAGCCGACATTATGGTTGCTTCTTCGTACGTTAAGTTGCAGATGTTGTTGTTGTTGTTGTTTGATGTTGTTGTTGCTAATGTTTCGCGGGAGCTCGCTGCAGCCGCCAGCGCTCTTCCAACCGCTCAAATCACATTGCTGCCGCTTGCCACTTCGATCTGCACAACCTCAGCGCCGCTGTGCTCTCGCAGTTTTGCCGCTTACTTTTTCATTTCAAGCTCGTTGTTGTTGCACATTTGTGTTTCTACACATCTTGCTCATTTGCTCTCCGGATACAATTAAATTTTGCTTGCTGGCATGTAGCTAAGCACAATTTTGGTTTCTAAGCTGTCTCGGCGTTGTTGTGTTGCCTGCCTTTTTGTTGTAGTTTTTGAAAAATTTGGCGCGCAATTTTGTCTTCTTAATGTTATCTGTTGCTCTTCCCTAAGCACAGCCACCGCAACACTCTTGCACCCCGCCATGCGGTGGCACTTGTTCATGCCGCTGCCGCGTTTGCCTTCTGCCACTTTGGGCCAACGCTTTCGGCAGCCTCTTCGCCTGCCGCAGCCAGCTGCCTTCTGTTAGCTGCTAACTGCTAGCTGCACTACTATTTGTTTCAAACAATATAAATAGTGGCCTACGAAACTGTTTCAGTATCAAATTCAATTCAACCATCTTCGCAAGAAGAACAAACAGCTAAGTAGCTAAACAACTTTTGTGTGTGATAATTCAAAACCCAAACCAGTGAATATACAAAATGAAGGTACGCCAACACAAAAGAACAGTTTTTAAAAAAATTTATACAAAAAATATTTGAAAAATATATTTTATTTGCGAAAATGCGCAAGTGCCTCACAGTGCTCCCAGTAATTTGTATGCTGGCAAATATTTAGAGTTTTTAAAGGACATCATCGATAGAAATGTGTAAAAGGGTTTGCTGGCTTTAGGGAGCCAGCGTAAAAGTCAATTTGTTTTCAAGTATTGTGTGTAATAAAGCAAAATGTGTTTTGGAAGAAATAATGATTCATTACAGCAGGCGAACTCAAAGAGCAAATTGGAAAGGAAATACGTTTTATAATATTAATTTTTCATAAAAATTTGATTTTTTTTTTATAAAATTTTGTTTTTATAAAATTTCTGAAATTTTTTTTTAATTTACAAAAATTTATAAAAATTATTTTTTTTCAATTTTTTAACATTACAATTTGGATTTTTTTTATAAAATTACATTTTTTAAATTTCAGAATAATTGTATTTTTTAAATTGCAAAAAATTATTTAAAAATTTACAGTGTTCTTGCACACAAAAATTATTATTTTATTTTTTAATTTTTTTATCATAACGATTAAAATTTTTTTTATAAAATTTTTGAACAAATTTTTTTTATTTACAAAAATTTATGAAAAAAATTGCAGTGCTCTTGCAAATAAAAATTATTTTACTGTTTTGAAATTTTGTTAACATTACAATTTCACAATAAAATTTACAGTTCGATATTTTTTAAAATAATTTTTCAATATACATATTTGCTTAAAGGAAAAAAAAAATATTAAAAGAAAAAACTAAAAACTATTTGAAAGAAATTATTAAAAAAATATTTAAAAGAATTATTTAAAAAAATATAAAAGAAAAAACTATTTCCAACATAATTTTTCTGGCTATTTAATCCTTTCTATCGTAAAACTCTGCAAACACTTGCCCATTCAATAAATTAAAAAAAAAATTACTATAATCTAGTTTAAAACAACATTACAAAAGACTTAAGCAAGAAACCTGTTGAAAACTTACGACAACAACAAGTGCAAGACAAGTTACATAATTAAAAATAATGTTTTTTTATTTCGCTTAAAGAACTTGCTACTTGCTGCAAATTGTGAAAAAACAAAAATATTTTTTCTCATGAATTTGGTGTTGGTAGTAATTTGTTATATTTTTTTTTTGAAAAATAAAAGTTTAAGGAATTAAATATTTTTGATTTTTTAAAAATGATTTTTTTGTTTAAGAAATAAATTTTTTATTAAATAAATTAAAATAAATGAAATAAAAAAATTAAACTAAATTTAAATAAATTAAATAAAATATTTATTCTTTTATAAAAAATTTATTTTTGAATAAAAGTTAATTTTTTAGTTATTTTTTTTAATAATATCTAAAAATAAAAAAAAAAAATTCTTAATTATTTTTTTAAAATAAATTTTTGATTATCACAGAAATTTAATTTTTAAGCTTAGAATTTTTGCAGCTTTTAATTTTTTTAAATAAAAAAAATCTAAAGTTAAGTAAGCAAAATCAAGCAGCAAACCAAAGTTCAAACATCCTAAAGCTTAATGATTAGTATTCATATGTTTATTCTAATCTCAATTCAAAAAAGCGAAAACTTAACTCAAAATTACCCGCTTCCTGCATTCGCAGCAACTTACAGTTATTATTCGAAGTAAACTCGGCAGCAGAAGTCATTAAAAGATCTTTAAGTTGTTGTAAGAGCCAATAGCCTAGCTACGCTTATATTCCCCTCCACTCTAACAAACAGTTTTATAGAAACAATTACTGTTTTAAACACGTTTATACACACTTTCGTCTGCACTCAGCTGATATACGAGACATACATGGCGCTTAATTTGACAAGCCATTCGTCTTGAGGCGTTAAAATGCTTAACCTTTTTTCGCTGCTGATTTTCGGCGAACCGCCATGCAATAAATAGCATGTCACAGTTACTTTTTCCAACTACTTTTGTTTGTATAATATTTACGTTCGAATTTTTCACGCCAAAATTCAATCAGTTTTACACGGCTGGCGTGTGTGGCAAGGCAAACGAAAGACTTAAGCAACGAACCTCGACGGAGTTGAGTTACGGTAGCTGCGTATAAGTGCAACACTGTTCGCTTAATAAATGATTTATTGATTTATGAGCACTTTTTACAAAATTTTAATCGAAATATATGTTGTTTGTGCTAGTTAAGTGCACTTTTTTAAAAATCAAAGCTTTTTGCAAAATGGTTCGAAAACACTTTCACTTAATATGATTTGGCGCCATTATCGATATTTGTTATTGAAATGTTATAATTTAGGATTTTTGGTTCAAATTTGTTTATTAGCTATAAAAATCAAAGCTTGTGGTGAGACTCAAGTCATATAATTATAAATATCGTTGGCTTTTAAGATAAAAGTTGTCAAACTAAGGCGCCTCATTTTTATCTGCTGAAATCAGGCGCCTTATGCAATGAAGACATTCCTCTCACACTAACTATCAATATTTCCTGTGTTGGTGTTAAAATCATTCACTTAAGCAGCAATAAAAATTAATAGCCAACACAATTAACGCTTGCTCGAAACAATTTATCAGTTAATCAACATAAAAGAGCGCAGAAATAAAAAGCTAAACTGAAAAAAACTAAAGAGAACACATAAAACGGCAAAGAAGCAAAAACTATCAGTCATAAGCAATCACAAATCAACACATCGCTGATGGTCATCAAAATGATTTATATGGCCACAGGCAAAAAACTACGGCAGCACGTTCGCAGCCAAACGCATGGTCGACTTTCAATTAAGAATGACAACTAACGGCGCAGAAGATGTTAGCGCGGTTGCTTGCAACTTCAGACCTTGCCGCACTTATTAGAATGCTGCACGTTCACCATTCGCACGAATGTTGCAATAAAAACGCTGCAAATAGGCAAAGACTCAGGCTTACCCTGTCGAAAATTGTTTTTGGTTAGCTCCTCATTAAAGCGCATTGCCAGTTGCGGCAACTAATGAAGCGCCACTTTCAAATTTGTAATATTTCGCTTTTTGAGCTGCAACCACAAACTGTGGCAGAAGAGCAGCGCTCAATTACTGCTATTGCCACATAACGTTTTTCGCTTTAATTGTATTTCCCAGAACGTGTAGCAGATAACGGCAGCGCAATAAATTAAAATGCACGAAGCAGCGGCGGCATATGTTCTCGGCTTAAGCGCAGCAAAGTTGTCATATGCGGCGGAGACTTTAATTAGCCCGCCATCAGTCACATGCTGCAGCAAATGCAATAACGCAAATATAAAATAATTAGCATTTTTTGCTAATATTAGTTTCCTTGCCCCTGCGCGTAAGCACAAAATCTGCATACAAACTTCAGCTGGCTCCAGCAACAACCAAGCGCTTTGCAACATTGCACTTATACAATGGCACCGCCGCCGCCTCAACGCGCTGCATTTCTTGCTTCATGCACATTGCTTGGCGACCCAATTGCCAGCATTTACAATTTGTCGCGCCGTTGCTGTGAAATCCAACTTATTTCCTACCCAAATTCTCGGCGACAAGGCAAAAAAGATCGAAAATAGTCAAAATTTTGCAATCGCTCATTCAAATGCGCGTCGCCGCTGGTACGCTGTCGCAGGCCTACGAAATGCATCAGCGCATTAGCATGCGCAGCAACAGCAACAACAATTGCTACGCTTCGATTTAGCGGCGCTTGCAGAGCGTCAGCAGGTGACTGTCGCTTTTTGCTTGACTGCGGCTGCGCGCGCGCTTGGTCCGTATCGCATTACCAGCCTTGTGCAGCTTCTCCATTTCGCGCGCACACACCGCGCCGCTGCAGCGCATGGACTGCTGTAAAGCTCAACTGTCATCGTCATGCATAAAATGTTAATTTCCTCTAATTACAAGTTGCACAGCGCATGCGAATCGCCGCGAGCGTTCCGGCTCACTCACTGCTCCACTGCTCGGCGCAGTTCTAGTTTGCCAGCCGTTCCCCGCACTGCCGCCAAAGCAGTTGAGTACGGACACGCTGTGGCGGCGGCGAAGGCGCTGTAGTCGCCCTGGGTGTCGTGCAGCATCTTGCGGCGTCTTGGGGCGTCTTGTGGCGTCTGGCAGCGTCTTAGGCACGTTATCGCTGCGCATCTGACAGATTTATTAGATTAGATCTGACAACTTAATTGCCATTGTTTGCACTTGTTTGACAGCGTTCACGTGTAGTATTTTGAGTAGTTTGCCCTTTTTTTGTCTTCTCGTGCAGATTTGCCTCATATTCGCCCGAATGCAAATGTTAATTAAGTTTATGAATTTTCATGTAATACAATTAGGCAGACAATAACGTCGACTTTAAGCCACAATGGGTTATAAAAGTTAATTGAAAATGCGCCGTGCAAGATTTGTGCAGCAGATAAGCGAGTGGGCGGTGCTTAGTTGGATATTTCGACAATAATACAGCAACTTTTAAGCACATTAAACGCTTGAGAACACACATTTGCATGCGTAAAGGGCTATTAACATTTTAATTAAGCTATCAAAATGCAAACTTAACTGCCTAACTGTGCCAGTTGTAATTTTTGTAATTTGCTAATTCTTTTCTTTTTTAATTGTTTTCATTCCTGCAGTGCTTCGCAACGATAGCTCTCCTTGCCTGCGTCTCGCTCGCCCGTGCCGAACCACCAGTGCCCCAAAACCAATACTTGCCCCCCAACCAAGGTGGCCAACAGCCCTCAGCCCAATACTTGCCGCCCACCCAGTCATTCCAGTCGCCGTCCAGCAACTACCTGCCACCACAACGTAGCGGCGGCGCTGCTGGCGCTCCACCCAGCACCAGCTATGGCGCGCCCGCTGCCGGTGCGCCCAGCTCACAATACGGTGCACCAGCAGCGCCCAGCTCGCAATATGGTGCTCCTGCTCTGACCGGTGCCATCTTCTCCAAGCAGCAAGGCGGTAATGGCGGTTATGGCAGCGGCAGCGGCAACGGCGGTTATGCTGGCGAGGAACAATACGGTCCAGCTAAATACGAATTCAAATACGACGTGCAAGACTACGAATCCGGCAATGACTTCGGACATATGGAACAACGCGATGGTGATTTGGCTGTTGGCCGTTACTACGTGCTCTTGCCCGATGGCCGCAAACAGATCGTCGACTACGAGGCTGACGGACATGGCTACCGTCCCACCATCCGTTACGAACAGGTCAACAACGGTTTCAACGGCAATGCTGGCGCCGGTGGACGTGGCGCACAGGGTGGCCAATTCGCTGGCTACCAATAAGGTGCCCAGGCCCGAGGACGCGTGTCGTTAAACAAGTGTAGACGATTTTTGCCAGAAGTTGAAGTGCGGTTTGTCGTTGTGTAGCGAAATAGAAAGGAAGAGCGTGAGAGAGGATGTGCGTTAGTGGTAGAGATGAAATCGTTATGTAGCATTTACCGTGACTTGCGCGGCCTATCGCCAAGTGTCTAAGTTTTTTAATACGTTTTTGTTTATTTTTGCTCCTTTTACGTTTTCATGGTTTTCTTTGTTAGTTTAAGCCAAACAGTTGAGATTATAAGCTTCATTTAATACGTAGGTGTGTGCGCGCTTTGCAAGCGCTTCGAAAGCGCCGCACAAGAGCTTTCACTTTCATCTCATTACACCACCCGCCGTTACAATATCGGCTCGCCTCTTTCGTATCTCTCTTTCTAACTGCCACAACAACAACACACACACTTGATCCTTCAACGCAACTCCACAAAGCATACGACAACTAATCAATCAAACGATGCCCGTCACTTGCCATTTGCTTCCGCCGTCACCAAAACAACAACTACAAAACAAAGCAACAGAACTCGAGACACCAGCAAGCAGCAATGCCAGCAGCGCTTTGCGGCGGAACACACTTGTTGTAAAATTTGTTATTCGTTAAACGTAGCAGCTATCACTCCATCTATCTTAGCCAATAAGCACTCTCATTTTAGTATATTTCAACTGCAGCTTTTGAAAACTCACAACACAAAAGCATACAATTTGTATAAAATACCAGCATACACACACATACTCCCATCTATCCACACACATATGCATCCCATAAACTTAGGAGGAAGCACACAGTGTGCCCACGAGATTCATTATACTCTTTTTACATAATAATCATCGATTTTTTATTTTATAAATGCAAAAACAAAACAAAAATACTTATGTAAAACGGTAATTGTCGTTGTGAAGCAACAACAATAGTTAATAATGTAATAACGTGTAAGCCAGAACAATTGTGCATGTCATAAAAATATCAATAAAGAGCATTTTTGTATAAAACAAAGTTTAAAAAATAATCCTGGATTTCATTTCGAAGAGAAAACAAAAGTATTTTATAATCAAGCGGTAATAAATAATTGAATAATTAGAAATTTAAAACAAATCAAATAAATTGTGTAAGTTCTGCGATGATAAAAATTGAAAAAACTTCGATTGATAAGTCAGCACAGTTCTAGCCTGAATAATTAGACAGGGTTCTGAACCAATGCCAATAATGGCAGTTGTCACCAAAACAACTCAAAAATCTTTATACCTTATAAATTTTGTTTTTTTTTGAAGATTTACTGGACACATGTTTTCAGCTTAGAACAACTGTTGCATCACTATGTTGTAGAGAGGCCAGCAGTACACTTTGGTAACTGACTGACGAACATTTAAGAAGACAATCGTGCTTAGGTTGCCTTTTATATTTAGGGATTTGACAAGCCTAGTGTTGCAATCTGGCAACTTCCAACTTTATCGTAAAGTCTGACATTTTTGATGGTATCCATCCTCAGAACGTTTTGACATACGAGCGCTCTATGCATTGTTTACAGTGACTCAAAATACTCATATCAGCCGAAAAATAGAATTAAATCATGAACATTTTCGCGCGGCCACCTTTTGTAACCTTTGCGGTGATTAACTTAGCAATTGCGAGCAATCGAGGTCGTAGCTTGATACGCAGATAATTTGTAGGGGAAGCGGAAGCTTATGCTCAAAACCACTAAGCAAAATTTACAATAACAGACATATTACTTCCAAAAAGGTGAAAGAAATTGTCACAGATACAATTCTGAAAAAGAAGAAAAAAGGGCTAGAGCTTTTGAACAGAAAGCTCATAAAAGTAGTACGTAGATAGTTTGTAGGCGCACCAGGAGAAAAGAAGTCAAAACTGGTCTGGCCACACTCCAAGCGTCAATAAATGAGAGACAATAAATTAAAATTTGACAGCTGGATAAAATTTACGAGCAGTTAAATGCCAAAGAAAAAAATGAGCTCTCAAAAACGATGTCAAGAGGCATTTAACTGTATCAGCTTATGTGTCGATATATCAAATACGGGTATATATAAATATCTACAAGACAAGACATGAGGGGACGTCGTTACAAACCAAGCGGTGGCGTATGCGCAGTCTCAAGCTCATTACACAATCGGACAAGTTGAAGTGGCAAACAGTTATAAGCGCTTAATACGTATTTTCCCGCCACACTATCGATGAGTAATTACAAAAGATAAAAAAAATCACGCATAAAAACAAACGTATATAAACGCTTTCATCTGTAGCTGCCTCCTCATATACACAAGAGGATGCGCTTCATCAGCGGCAGTAACAGTTCCTCAAATAAATGATCGAAAACAAATCCAAAATGAAATCGAAATTTTTTTATTAACAAAAGGGGAGGTTAATATTTTCAAAAACACAAACCCTTTTCATTCAAAAAGTGAAGCAAACCAAAGATAAAGCCTTTCGATCATTGATGCGAGTTTAACCCCAATATTTAATATAGCCACCCCTTAAATAGAACAGCTTTTATTCTGTTAGACATTCCGTTCAATAGTTTCTGACAGAATTCGGTTGTCATTTTTTCCCGTGCGCTGTCACTTGTTGCCAAAGTTCGCCAAGATTTCGGCGAACTGTATCGCTACTGGCCAAGTACCTTTAGAGCTCTCCCCAAAGGTGCTCTATTGGCTTGAGGTCCGGTGACTGCGGCGCAGATCCAAAATTTTAATTTGTTTATCTTGGAAGCAACTTTTTGTAGCTCTTGTGGTATGCTTGAGATCATAATCCTGTTGGAAAGTTGAGTTTTCAATAATGAGAACCCATTAACTCAAGCTTTCTAAGATGTTTTGTTCGAAAATATGAATATAATCGAATGCGCTCATTCGGCTTAAAATCCTGTGACATTTTCCGACCGCATTCCATTTAAGTCTTGTATGACCCCATAGCATCAAAGGACCGCCACCAAATTTTAGGCTGGTCATACGTGCCTCGACGACAGTTGTTTAGCTTTCCGACGTCACTCCCATTGCTCCAACTCATCTAAAACGATTTATTTTGTTCTCGTCAGACCAGATCACTTTCTTCCAATCCTCAATTGTGAAATTTTTATGCTTTTTTGCGAATCTCATATAGTGCTTTGTTAAAAGAGATTTCTTCACTTTGGAACATCCCTTTGAACAATTCTAGCAAAGACGTTGCGAATTCTTTCATCACAAACGTTAAGCCGATCATTTTTCCGAGCCGCTTGTTGATTTCTACCGCTTTATCACTTGCAACTGCCCTGGTTTACCTATTTAGTTTGCGCTTCAGTGACAGAGACTGAAGGCATTTTGGTCTTGGCGACCTATGTTTTGGCGAATTTTCCAGTTTGTTACGAATTATGGCATCTATACTAAGAAAATTTGGCATACGAGCGCTCTTTGTGTTGTTTACAGTGACTTAAAATACTCATCTCAGCCAAAAATGGAATTAAATCTTGAACACTTTAGCGCAATTACTTTTTGTAACTAATGAGCTCAGAGAAGCCAGTGACTCGATGGCACGCAAGTTACAAAGAATGGAAACAGTAGCGGTACTATTAACAGCACTCTTAGCGCAATACATATTATCAACATCAGCAAAGAAATAATTAAAAAGTTCTGCGCACTCGATCAGTAAAGTGAGGAACTGTATGCTTAAGGCTTCATGTTGCCACAGGCGTTGTGCTACAATTGCTTTGTTGTTGCTATACAAAAGTCTATTATTTTACTTTCCGTTTCATTGTTGGTGTAGGTTGTGACGTCTGCTGTGTTGAAATTGCCACGATTTTACAAAAATTTTTGTTTTCTAGCAAAAACAAATAAAAGCTGATTTCATCTTTCCTCAGACAAGTGTTCAGTAAGTGCGGGTTTATCTCGAGAGCAAATAAAACATTTGAATGTGTGTATGTATGAGTGCACTTGCCGTTTAATAGCAGCACTTAAGTATGCATATTTGTTTGAAAAAAAAAACAAAAACAGTTTGTGTTTGTGGCAAGTAGGCGTAATAATCACATCAGATCTCAAAATCATAGGCAATGAAGCAAAGGCATTTTATGCGAGCGAATTTCGAAGCAATTTCAATAAAACCAATTTGTGCGCGCACAATGGTTATTGTTCGTACATATGTATGTATGTTGTAACAATACTAAATTAGCGGTTGCAATGTGTTTAGTTAAATAGGCTGTAAGGGGCACTGAAATAGCACGCGGCTATTCAAGCCTTGTCTTTTTCGCAAATGTTTGGATTTGTAAGTGAAAGAAATGTCTGTAATTTCAGATACTCAAAGTGTTAAATCGTTATATAATTATTAAATTTTCAAAATTAATCTAAAATGAATTACATTAGCTAAAGGTGAAATATAAGTATTTTTTGGCTGAGTTATTAATTTCAATTTTGCTTTGCTTAAATGTTGTTGCAAATTATTGCAGAAGCTTTAAGTGCTTTGAAAAGCCATAATATTAATTATTATTAATCAAAAGGTGCAATATCACTTTTAAACTGGACAAAAACAATTAAGAGGCAATCGAAAATTGTTATAAAAAATTAATTATTATTAAAAGTATTTATTGATGGTAAATATTTTGGCAAAAGAAGCAATTAACAATATAGCACTACACATTTTCGCTCAACTCCTCTTGTCGTGCCGTTTACCGCTATTAAAAAATTATACATTTACTTATGTATGTATGTATGTATGCAGCTACAATAATAAAACACGACAAGCCATCCCAGAACAAGTGTAAACAAGAAACAATTTGCGCACTCATCTTTAATTGACACACTCGACATTGACGGTCAAGTTGAAGTTGAATTTGGAAAAAGACAAGCAAAGGTCAAAGACTGGTGGCGCTACAAGACAATCACATTGGCTCGTCAGCTTACGAAACAATCAGCTGTAACATTTAGTATAAAGACACTTATTTTCTCACATCTTCATACATATATGCTTACTTATTTACATAAATATTTATATGTACATACATATATTACCGGTGTCTCCGAAATGCTGTAGCATGACCAGTAGTCGCGCTAACCAAACTAATTTAATTGTCTGTCCACTTTACGCGACTCCAATTGGAGTTGTGTGTGTTGGTATGTGTGATTGTACGATAAATATGAATGAGTTTTTACAAATTTGGTTATATACCGCGCGGTAAAGTAGCATAATTACAGTTGCCACACAAGTAAACACATGGTTGGATTAGGTTAGGTCAGGTTAGATTAAGTCGTCGATGCTAATAGCGGTCTCACTTGGATAGCTTTTGTACGCCGGTGCATTGTGGTACCCAAAAAACCCATATATACTGGATCATAATACCCTTACAAGTGGACAAAACCCTTTGAGCCTAACACAGATTTGTTGAGACGGCTTATACCAGTCTCGCCTATGCTGGACAATGGCGGAGAAAGTACCTGGATATCTACCTTATCTTCCTCCATACAACTTTTACAACTAGCGTCCCACAAAATTTTTAACCTCATCGAATAAATGTCTACCGGACAGTATCCCGTAATAACACCTAGAATTATGGAAAAATGCGCTGTGCTTAAGGCAAGTAGTACAGTAGATCTCCTACATTCTATTCTCGGTGAAAAGAACCACGCAGTCGCAGAGAAGCTACTCGTGAAGCTATCGATCCAAACCTAGAACGCAAGATGTTAATGGAGTTCCAATTCGGTCCCTTTTCTATGTTAGCGGAGAAAGGGAATATGGATTATGACAAGATGAGCTTTGCTCAAAGCAAGTAGTTCAGTAGATCTCTTGCATTCTATTCCAGGTGAAAAAGAGCACGCTAAGTGCACCGGAAGTTCTTTGGCCCAGTGCTAGAGCGCAAGATGCCAATGGAGTTCCAACTCGGTTCCATTCCGATGTAAGCGGCGCAAGGTTACTCCCTCTGGCTAGCTCATTAGCTTTGCAGTTACCAGCAATTCCTGTGTGGCCTGGCACCCAAACGAGTCTGATGATAAAGTAGCTTGATTTCTAGTGAAAGCAGACACACCTTGACAAGTTTTGAGCGCACAGTTAGCGAGATCAGCGCTAGTATTGCCACTCTGCTTTGGCAATGAGTGGACACATCCCTAAAAGAGGCAGCACTTTGTAGTAGTGCCTTGATAGCAGCAACTTTTGCCGGAAAAACACTACAGTGGTCCGGTAGCTTAATGCTGATATTTACGGTAGCCCCTCATACCTTTCTTTATGAAAAACATTACACTGTTCCGGTGTCCGAAAGCTAATATTGACGGAGAGCTCCTCATAGAAAAGTCCCCCTCTAACCTTTCTTTATGAAAGCCACTACAGTGGCCCGGTAGCCTAAAGCTAATACTGCCTAACATAAAATTTCCCCTGCAAACTTCCCTACTATCTTCGATACATCCTTAAAAAAGCTCGCTGCGCCTCTTCTCCAGTGACTTCACTCCAGCCGCTCAAAAAAAGCCGCCACGCTTAACACATGAGTATCTGAGTAATCACATTACAAATTAGTCTGAAAAAATTTTATTTAAAATAAATAAGTAAAACATAAACGTGACAACCCCGCAAGATCCACAAAAGCATAAGCACACTCAAGTACACGGTGTTGATACGGTAATAAGGAATACATACATACATACACACATATAAATAAAAATATGCACACATTAACATGCATATATACGCGATTTACGATGAAAACAAAATATTAATATTCATCGGCGTCCACACTGAGGATGTAGCCATTTTCGGTTAATGTTTTTTTTAAGTTATGTTGTTGTTGTAACAATTATCACTGCACATTGCATTTGTTTTATTAGCAAGCTTGCATGTTTCTACAATATTTTATAATAATTTGCACATGCGTAAATCCCACCCTTTTATTGTCGGCCGCGTTGACATCAGCAACTCAGCAACGCCGCAACATTGCAGAGAACATTATGCATAGCGCCTTAGCAAAGTTTAGTGCATTCGATTATCACGTGCCTGAAATTTCAATTATCACAATGTACCGCTTGGAAGCTTAATAAATTTTATATTTTGCATTGCACTTTTAATGCATATTCATTAAACTTTGTGCATTTTCGGGTATAAAAATGTGTTTTGTTGCATTGCACGAAACCAGTTGTCGGTTATATTCGTTGTGTTGCGGTGCTAAAAACAGTCAAGAAATGTTGTGCTTTAAGGTTGGTGAAAACAAAAGAAATATGTGCAAAATACAGAACTTAATAACATAAATAAAAAGTTGAAATATTATTAAAATTCCACTAAACAGTGATGAAATCAATTTACGGTTAGGATTTAATGAACTGAGTTGAAATTATTAATGTGTTAGAACCTTTTTCACAAAATTATCTTTACATCTTGTTGCTAAATTCTGAAGCAAAAGCTAAAACACTAACCAAACGTTCGCTCTCTTCCACAGACCGGTGTTATTTGCTTACTATTTGTTAGCTGTGTTCTAGCTGAAGCGCCATATGCCGCCACAGGTTGGCGTCCACTGCGCCCTTTTAACTTGCCTACCGACTACTTGCCTCCAGCACGTGATATTGAAAAGCAAAGACAACCACAACAATCCATATTTGAAGTAGAACTCAAAAAACAGCGTATTGAATATGTAGGACAAATACAAGAAAATACTTTGAATTCTCCTAATAGGCGACCGGCTAATGCACACTTGCCACCAAGGAGACAGAGCACTGATTTTGACTTAAAAGTACAACGCCCTCCTTATCAGAAGCCAGGACCCCAGTTCGTTTTGCAAACAGCGGGCTATCGACCACAAGGGCAACAGAACACACGCATATTTCAAATATCAAACACCAAACAACAATTGCCGGGACAACAACGTCCTCTGCGTCCACAAAAACCTAAAAACTTCGCTTTCGGAGTGCAACAACAATCTGCTTTATCTCGACCAGCACAAACTTATGGGCCACCAAGCAGTGGAGGAGAGCAAACATTTGCCATTAACTACCCGGATGATTTAGAGCCACGGCAAGCGGATGCTGAATTGGAGGAAGCAACGCGTATTGCCATCGAAGCACTTAATGCAGCCAAAGACGCTTACAATCGTCAACTCGAAGCTGATGCAGTGAGTAGTGATGACGGTGCATCAGAGGCAGATGTGCAGGAGGTTAACGTTGACGGTACAAAGAAAGCAAGTGCCGGCTACCCCGCCTCACGTGCGACTCGTGGTCAATATTATGTTTTGGGACCTGATAATCGCCTGCAGTTGGTGCGTTTCACAACTACACAAAGTGAGGAGGAGGCTCGAAAGAATGGTGGTTTCACTGCACAATTGCAGTATACGCCTGTAGGTGAAATTAACGATCCGATTTTCAAATCCAACAGCAATGGGCAATTAGTCAGAATTGTTAAAAAATAATATCGTTTACGTTAGATGCGCCACATAATACCTTGGCTGTGTAAACATAACTATAGCTATGTATAACTGAAATCAAGGTTAAGGTGTATGGACAGATGTAAATACATATGTATGTAAATGAATATACATATATAAGTGCATACCTTTTAGATGTAATGATTGGTGTTTGTTTTCTTATTGGACGAAATAAATTCTCCTAATTTCATAACGAGACTTCAGGATTTCCCCTTGCAACACTTAATTTAAAAACACACAACACACACGAATTAGCATGAAAGCTTTTGAAAGAACTGGCGAATGACTTCTGCAAACACCATTTTTTTAAAGAGGGCCACATCACTCACAGAATTGGCAGAACTCACACTTTGCACTGAATCGATATTTATTACCACTTTCATTTCTATTAGCTTAATTTTTAGAATAAATAAAGTTAAAATCAGTTACCGACGCCACCGGAAAGCGGTAAATTTTCTACTGAGCTAACTGTCAAAAACACTAAAAGAGGAAAGAAGGAAAATAAAACGAAATACACAAGAGTTTTGAAGTTGCCAAGCTACAAAAAATGAATTTATTCGATTAAATAATCTATATTCAGTAATATGGAATATTCAAACGGTAACTAATAAAGTTATGAGAATTTGGATATTAATTATATTATTATCGTAAATTTTTCGATATTATTGCCGTTGCTGTAAGAAATTCACAATATTCACTAATCGCTCCAAATCCAAAATCCACCACTTTCTATTGTGCCTTTGCTTATCAAAATTATCACCTTCCGCTTTATATGACATTCGCAGTATAGCACTGTTTTTCATCGCTTGGTTGCGCATAGCACGATAGTAACATTTATGTTTTAAAGTTTTTATTGAGAAAAAGTTGCTTTTATTTTCTGTAAAAATATTAGAAATTGTATTAAAACAATATCAGACAATTGTGTGTTAAATGGAGTTTGAAATAAATAAGTCTAAAGTGATCAGAAGCCAATGAAGTAAAGGCATGGTCAATAAATTTTTCAGTGTTTTTTTTTTCTTTTTGGTGTATGTTAGTTTGTGTGAATGTACTGCTCGGAGCGGCAAACTATAAAGGAAATAGATAAATAAACAAAAAAGCCAGCCCGAGAAAAAATATAAAAGGTAACAAAACAAGTCACTGATTGAAGTCTGCCGCTTATATGTTCTACATGTTGTTGTTGCTATATATATAACTCGTATGGTGTGCGAAAACGAAATAAGCATAAATATTTACATTTAATTTCGCGATTTGTGCTTATTTACGAACGCAATAACTTTTGTTCATAGCGATAGTGTGTATGTATGCATATACATAGTTGCTTGCTAGACGAGCGAAAATAAGCAATTTTTCTACATTTCTAATAAAACATGAACTCCAGCTTAACTCATTTATACCAATAAGAAATTGCAGCTATTTTATTAACAAAAATTTGGCCACATTTACATCTTATTTTCACTAACAAACAACTAGCATGTACCAGCGGTAAAAAACAAAACTTACTTGACGAACCAGTTTTGCTTAACAAATCTTTTAATTGGTTTAAAAATATATACTTCTTCTTTTACAGCGTATCAACCGTACCAAGAATGATAATGGAAGTTATTTACAGAACATTTCAGTAGCTGGTTATGTGTACATTGCTATAAACTAAACGCCTTTAATGCTTAGCAATATGGAGTGGATATTTGTAATGCTTTTGCTCTTCAGCTGTGACGCAGTGGTGCTGGATGATTTCGATGGCAGTGATGCAGTTACAGCTTCCAATGCAAATACTACTAATCACATTAACAGTAATGTTCCTCTATTTTTAAGTAATACTAGCTTTAATGCATATCAGAAAGTAACCACGGAATTGCCGAAAGTGGCGAAGGACTTTGTCACTGTGAATATCAATGCATTACCGGTGCCAAAGCCGTCTTCAACCAGTGTGGCGCCTCAAAAAGTGTCTTTGAGACACAATACAAGTGAAGAATCTAATGCTAGCGCTGTAAGTAGCAGTATTATCGCACCATCGGCTTCTTCGCCATTCACCCAAACTTCAGCGAGCGTGTTTTTCACAAACTATATTAATCAGCAAAATGTGCTGGAGCTGGTGCGCAACATTGACGCGCGTTTGCGGATTATACGCAATGTTGAAATGCGTATTGCGACCATACAGGTGAATTTTTAGATGGAATTATAAAATAACGTTAACTTAAACGCTGTTTTTGCAGGAATTATTTGACTCGATGCATTTTAGTGGCAATAGCGCCGCACTCAACCTGGGCGCACAGAAGAATAGTAGCGACGCACTGTACAGTTCTTTGTCGGCCACTCTAGAACAAGATTTGCAGATCTTCGGCAAGCGACTCGCTAAGAAGCTACAAAAGGCGACGCATGTAGTGCTGGAACTGCGAGATTTCTTTCGTACAAACATTACAAAAGTGCTGCTACAGCAACATCTGCAGACAACCGAATATGGTGATGAAAACGACGATGTCGATACTGAAGCAGATGATATAGAGATAGATGAAGATGATGAAGAAAACGAAGCTAAAAGTGAAGAGGACGAATTTGATGTTGAAATCGATGAATTAGATGGATTGGTGGACACAGGACATGACATGCGTAATTTGCGCTTGTATTTGCACACATGCATACAGGCTTTTCAAAGCAATGCCAACAATAGGCAAATAATTGCGGAGTCAAATTACAACAAGCAACAAATACAAATCCTAAACTATCTTAAGACTGATTTACCAAGCCATAAATCACAGTACTTACAGCATTTCGATCATTCCAACACTTTTATGGATGAAGGTTCCTTTGAGGCGCGCGCCAATGCGTACATACTCGAAAAACTACAAACTTTGAAGAATGCATTAATGAAAAGTGATTTTTCCATTGAGCTTACTAAATTACCGACAAATGTGCGCAGCACAGCCTCAACAACAGCCACAACTAACGCGAAACTGAAATTCCTAGGAAACCACTTTAAACATATATACTTCCTATCGCGCAGCGATCATGCTGACGATCTGCGCACACACTATTACGAAGACAACTATTTCCAGCAATTGTATGTATCGTCCATAAAAAATAAATACGTTTTTCTATTACTTGACGTCGGTTCGGCTATGAATATGGAATTGCTGGAACTAACGAAGGCATTGGGTAAACTCGCTTAGTCCGTTAACTAAAAATAACAATATACATGATTTTTCCATTTAATTTCAGCTGCAAATATTTTGCAACTACTATCGCCTAGCGATCTAATTTCCATAGCGACGGTGTCCGATGAGGCACATCTTATGCAGTTCGATACCTACCCCAACGACGCAGCAAACGGCGTCTTCTATGCTACCCGAGCACGTAAAGAAGAGATTCTGAATTATATACATTCACTCGCTGTGACAAAAAGCCAAACAAACCATTCGCTCGGCTTCGAATATGCCTTCCAAACACTATATCAGCTTCAGAACATCAGTGTGATAACGGAACAAAATCCGATACAATTTATTTACGTCACGCGTGGTCTACTCACCAATCTCTCCGACACGATGCATGTGCTCCAAGTGATTGCAAACGGCCAGCGTCAATTAATAGATCCAATAGTTATACACACATGCGCGGTGGTCACCGATGAAAAGCGCATAATGTATGAGAAGCAATTTCTCACTGATATCGCCACACAAAACTATACTAAGTACAAAATACCGGTAAACGAATGGTTAGAAGGTGAGGCTGATCGCCAAGAATTGGTCGGGAAATTTTTCGTGTTGACTAAAACACAAACGGACGAACTGATGCGCTTGTGCGTTGCATTATTTCAGCATACATTTAGCGAGCGATATTTGAGCCAGAGTCTGGAGGTGCAGCTGCCTGTGGTGGAGCCAAATAGTGGTGGTACGTAAAGCTTGTTAAAATAAAAATCCGCAATTATATAGAATTAATAATATATGTACGCATTACAGATGCTATTGTATCAGTCACACATGCCGTGCCGCCTTTCGGTTTAGTGGGCGTTAATCTTTATTTGACCGATTTGGTAGAGGACGTAATCAGCTATGGACAACCAACACAAAACGCCAATAAAAATGAGTTCAGCTACGCATTCCTTATCGATCGTAACGGTATAACCATCGCGCATCCGGCATTTCCACGTCCCATGACACAGCAACAGACACCATTTCCCGTGGATATAGCCTTCTTGGAGAACTCAACGGATTTTGCATATACGAGGAAACAAATTCTACACGAAGAGCGTGGAAACCTGACGACGAACGTCTACCTCACCAGGGACCGTAAAATCGAGGTTTGGTCATGAAAACATAAAACAATTTTTACTATATGAATGTACCTTTTAATACAAAACTTCTCACCCGACGCACTGTTTTGCTGTAATTTCAGTCTTTTGAGCGAATTTATCAATGGCAGTCCATATTGGGCATCTACATACTGTGCCTCGTGTCTACTTTTAAAGCAGAAACAAGTCCCAGCAACTCTTCCACGGCAGCAAATACTGATAACAGCTTGCGAGCAGCAACTCTAACGGTGCCACCCGGCTTGCCATTAAACTTACAGCGTTTCAGCATAACCAAGGAGAACACAGCTCGGTTCCACAACAATAATTATGACTATTTCTCCAGCATGGAATTGCTTTATCACCGGCTGGACCTGGTGCCACCATCTAATGGTCAGGCATGCCGTTACTTTCGCCAAGTGGCCACTATGGGTATGTTAATTGTCTTTACTCAAAAATGAAATACACTAAATTACTTTTTTCAGATACTCCCACGCTTTTCTTGAGTGCTTCCGCTTTCATGTCGCCCTTCACCTTTCTACACAACAATCGTGTGAACTCACCACGTGCCCAGATACGAACGGTGGAGAGTATAATGGCTTACTTGAAAGACACCACTGGCCTCCTGGCGAATCCAGGTCTGCGCCCACAAATACGTCAAGAAGTGAGTGCGCTTTATAATGCCATGCGACACTTGAAGAAACGACATCAGGATGCACGTGGCACACTCAAGAACTACATCATACGCCGTTACATAGCCAGTGTAAATGGCGTACTTCAAGTCTACCCAGGTTGTTTGCTTAGCACTAATTATGATCCGACACGTCGGCCGTGGTTCCGTAAGGCTCTACAACAGCCTGGTAAAATTATCACAACCGAACCCTATTTGGATGCTGGCGGCGCGGGGTACATCGTCACCATTGCGCATACGATTTTCGAGGGCAAATCAAATGCGTTGCACTCTGTTGAACGCGATGAACCGGTAGCCATTGTTGCACTCGACTTGCCTTACGCATACTATTACAAAATGATACTTGACTCCACGCCCCTCTGCCAGATGAAGCATATCAAATGTCTGCTCTTCGAAAACGAAGGTTACCTTTTAGCGCATCCGAGTATGCTAGAAGCGAGCACACAAACACGCAACCAACGGCGGCCACACGAGCACCTCACACACAAGGAATCCTACCTAGCCAACGATATACTCAATCATAAATCGCTGGTGCGCAAATTGGCTTGCGCGAACTACCAAAATCGTACGCTGCAACGCTACTACGTGTTCAACACCTCGCTGAGCGACATACTCACGAATGTAGTGCATGGCGAACGCACTAAATACGCCATCGCACTGGTCTATGGCAGCAACATATTTGCCGCCGTGCTCAATTCGACCTGCGATGGCGGTGCGTTCTGTCCCTGCAGCACGATTGATCGCATTTGTTTGAACTGCAATCGTATGGACCAGATGGACTGCGAGTGCCCGTGTGAATGCCCCATGGAAATGGAGGTTTTCAATGGCGCTGTGGGCGCAAAACAAGCGGACCCTGCGGAGTCGTCCATAGCACGTTTTCTAAATTACACGCAACAGTTTTCGTATTGCGAACCGCCCAGCGAACATTTCATTGCCTTGCCGCCGGTCAGCGCAGAATATCAGCTCTTGCATTCGTGCGTCAGCATCAACTGTGACGTGTATGGCACGCAGAGTGAGTGTCTCGGTGTGATGGGTTGTGAATGGTGCCAGCAAGACCTAGACGGCAATGGCTTTACGGCGTCCTTTTGTGCCGCGCAGGCATCTTGCTTTAATGGTGAGTGCGCGAATCACAAATATTTTCAGTTTTTTGTTTTAATAATCATTCTTAATTTCGCAAATAGGTGTGCTCTCCTCACTTACACCGTATGGTGATTTGGACGATGTGGACATAATTGCCGCACACAGCTACAATCCCGGGCAAAAGCCCAGCTCATACTCGGCCTTTGGTCCAGTGGGTGGCGCTATTATTGTGTTGGCCTTCGTAATGGGTTTCGCCATATACTGCTATCGCCACAATATGGACGCACAATCGCAAGAGCAATTCTATGTGGACTCGATGCAAGAAGAGAATTATGGTCTGCCACTGTCGCGCTTCAATTTCGACGATTGCCAAGCACATGACGAACCACCCGGCAGCAATGGTGGTTACGATCATCCGTCCGCACAGCGCAATCTTATACATCCCGCCGACATTTCGCCCTACCATATGTCCACCGGCAGCAGCTACCGCCGGCCGCCGAACGGTGAATCGGACCACGGTTACTCCACTATGACGCCGCACGAAGACTCCTCCGATCACCAATGCTTCGCTCTGGCCGAACCACTCCTCCTGCATGACAAACGCCACAGCAAGTCCGACACCATGTCCATATCAACATCCATATCGAGCCCCACAAACCGCCACCATCAACCACACTATCAAAACCCATACCTCAACCATCCAGCACCAGCGCCGACGCAATCAAAAGATATCCTGCCGACGCGCTACCAAATAAACTCACCGAAAAAGTACCAACAGGCGGTGACACCCACACGCCACTTTGGCGACGCTGCACCGGTCTATGGCCAGACAACACTGCCGCTAAACGACTCGACCGAGGACTGCATGGCGGCGCCGCGCTACATACTGGCGCCGGTAACGGTACATAGACATATGGAACCGACGGAAACGTAGTTACCGCGTTGACGAAACTGTTTTATGGCAACTGATCGCATATGCTCTTTATAGATTAGCCCATAAGTTGAAAGTATTAACCCAGCAAGTGTTTGCTTAACTTAAATGTGGGCATAAGTTAAATTTAAGCTGCGTAAATCATGTGTAATGCTTTACCGCAATCAGTACTTCCAAGCGCCTACGTTTTAAGCAAATATTTACATATTTTTATTGTCTAACAGTTTTAGGCCTACACGCTTGTTTGTCAATTTTTTAAAGCATGCATGCATGTAGTTGTCTCCAGCTATCGCTTCTTGTTGCAGCTTTTTACAAAAATTTTATTAGCGTTAAGTTTGCATTTTAAGCTATTGATTAGTGTATATATTTAAGCTCGCAAATGCATGCATACACACATACATACATATATACACACATAAATGTTGCATTTAAAGCTGTGCTGTTACAAGTTACCTACGAACACATCACACACCGTCTCTACCTGCAAAACGCTGCAAATCACTTTATATCGTAATCGCCAATGCGAATTCATGTGAAAGTGAAATTGTCGCGAAATCGCTCTCTTTATTACTCTAATTATTAATATTACCACAATTGCACGTTCACAGCAACAATACGTCAACTGTTTTCCATGCGCCAACACTAACTAACGGCAATCTCATGTCATGACTTTGCTTGATTTGTTAAAGCAAAGGCTTTGTTTTTTCTATTAAATAAGTATTACATGCCACCATCCATTAGATATACGATTTTCGCCCATTAAAGTGTTTAAAGAAATTTGTTGTAATGAAATTGAGTGACTTAAACTGTTTCTTGCCGCATATAGTCGTCTATTAACTAGTACATAAATTGCATTTAGTCTGTCGTTAAGGCGGCACCTCGGCAATTGTATGCTTTCTATGTCTTTGATTTCGACTTTATGTCTAAAAAATATAGTAAATATATTTAAAGTGAGGTACTATGTACTTATGTATGTATACAAAAACAAATTGTGCAGTAGTAAAATGCATATAAAAAGTACCGTTGTTTACCCAAGTAATTACTTTAAGCTAATAACTAATTGTTTACTCAAATAAAATATTATTGAATATGAACACTTCATTATTTACACAAACTTATGCTGCCGCTGAGGGCAGAACTATGGTGAAGTTTTTTATGAATAAAATAATTGTAAGAAATTGAATGAAAATTCTGTGTTTTTTTTTGTCGAAATATGTGAGATATAGCAGTAAAGCGGTTTCCGTGCCACAGTTCATTTGCGTTAAACAAATTCCGGCGCCAAAACAAAAGACTTAAGCAACGAACTTTTCACTTATTTTTGAATTTTGATCAAAATGCCGTTATTTAACCAAAGAAGACAAGCTGAAACACAAAATAAGCGTTAAACTTCGAAAGAAGTATTTCACCGGACCAAAACAAAAGACTTAAGCAACGAACTTTTCACTTACATATGTATGTACATATGTACATATTTTCGATTTTTGATCAAACTGCGTCTATTTCTCTAACACAAACAAGCTAAATTACAAAATAACGTAACAATTTTAATTCTTTTGTAAAGAAAAAACTCGAAATAAATTATTTTTTTTACTTTTTTGGAAAGAAAAAATTTAAAAGAATTAAATTTAACAAAAAATCTTTTTGAAAAACACAAAATTTAAAAATAATTTTTTTTTTAAAAGCTCTTGTTATTTTCGATGTTATTAATAAAATTAAATATGTATGTATATTTGAAATAAATTTATTTTCGAAAGTAAAAATTTCAAAATTTTTCGAAATTTTTTTTTGAAAAGAAAAAATTCGAAAAAATTAAATTTTTAAACATTTTTTTGAAAAGAAAATTCGAAAAAATATTTAAAAATTTTTTCAAAAAAATTTCGAAAAAAATTTTGACAAGATTGTAATTTTCGATGTTATTAATTTCTATACGTATCGTTATAAAAATCTCAAATATGAAATTTATAGTAGTTCGAAAAATAAAAATTGTTTAAAAAAAATTTCAAAACTGTTTCGAAAAAAAAAATCAAAATTTATTCGGAAAAAAACTTTGAGAAAACATTTCAAACGAATAATTTCGATATATTTTTGAAAAAAAATAAAAAATTTGAGAAAAAATTTATAACGAAATATTTCAAAATTTTGTTAAAAGAAAAAAACGGTCTTTTATTATTTGTATTTTGATGAATAAATTCAAAAAATTTTCGGAAAAAAGTTCAAAAGTTTTTTAAAAAAATTTCAAAATTTTTTCGATGAAAAAAATTAAAAATTTTGTTGGGGAAAATCTTTATTAGAGCAATGGCTTTATTCGAGGTTAATAACTTCTATACGTCTCGTTGGAGAAATTTCAATATTTTTTCAAACAAAAAGAAAACAATTTCAAAATTGTTCGAACAATCTATATGTATCGTTAGAAAAGTTTGAAAGATTTAAAAAAATTCGAAATTCTTCATAAAAAATTGGAAATTTTTCAAAACAAGCTAAAATACAAAATAAACGTTAAACTTCCAGTGGCACAACAATAACAAACAACTAGCAAAATGTCAACAAGCGGACGATAACAAATCAGCGTGCTGCAAAGTGAGACGTCAATAGAGGACAAACCGAGCGATGAGCAAATAAATGCGGTAATGTGGAGTGCGACCAAGATTTAGACGTAGCTGGGCCTACGTGTGCGTTAGATGTGCAATTAGACGCACACAAACACACGCACCAAGGAGTCTGGTCGGAGCGCTGTGGCCGACACTAGCGCAGCCAGTGGTGTGTGTGTCCATCGGCTAGAGCAAGCATTTTCAAAGAACACGTTTCAAACGGTGGCGGCGTGAAAAACGAGAAACACTCTCACCGCCACTTTCATTTCACCGCACGATTAACTACGAGACTCTCTGTGGCAGTGTGTCAATATTGTAAAGCTTGTTGTTGTTAGTTGCATGCTCGCATGTAGTCAATCGTCAAGCTAATACCGCTCTAACCACCATATCCGATAATAGCTGCTGGAGGCTGCGGCGACTCCCGTTGATGACAATATTTAGTCGCGGCCACAGCCAATCGGCCAAGTGGCTCACTGGCTCAGTAGCTGAGCGCAATCATAACAATGTAGGCTGCGTGCATTTTGTTTTGAGCGTTACCGAGGTGCAGACGCGCGAATTTTCAATTGTCCAGCAAGACAAACAGACACACAAAAATATATTCGATTTGAAGTCATTTGCATTTTAATCGCAGCCGCCAGAATGGAAAGTGAAAACGCGCATGCGCGACCTGTATTAAGCGCAAATGCAAGGAATACACGCTGTTTAAGTAGAACTGTGCCAGATAAACGCACCATAAACTGGACTTTGTTTACGAAACGTTGCTTGCTGGCGCTACAGACTTTGTTGCGCTTGACATGCACTTTATTGGCGCTAAATAGCCGTTGTACGCACACGCCAGCGTTGCTGGTGCAAGCTGCGCCCAGTCTTGCTTGGCTTAAATCGGACTTGCGCACAAATGGTACGCATAGCATTGAACACGCTTGGCCACCTAACCTGCAGCACATCGATATTTGGAGCGCAATAGAGCTGTCGAGCTCCGGAGCTGAGCTGGCGGCTGAGGAGGAGCCGGAAGTGCAGTCATGGCATGCTATTGAGGACTTTCAACATGCTGGTACTGATTTTGTAGCGCCCCACGAACACACATCCGGTGCTCTTAACGGTACACAAGTGCAGCAGAAAGTGGACAAGAAGCCAAAACGTGGTAAGCATGAGTAGAGATGTGATTTCTGAGCCGAAATTATGCAATTGTAATCTATTTGCAGTCAGAGATACCATTGAAAAGCATTTGAAAAGCAAAGACACACTGGACCCGCCAAACAGTCGCCAAAATCGCGGTAAGTGACCTTGTGTGCATGCAAATTCTGCGTGGAAACTTTCTCCGCTGGCAAAAAAAGTTCATTTGCACCGTTAGCCATAACTGTGCAAACGAAAATTTTGAGTATGAATGATTATTCGCAAACAAAATGTTGCTCTAACTGTACGAAATGTGATACAAGGTTTGTCCGGAAAGTAATAGGACTGATTTTATTTCGCCACGACTGTACTTCTGAGCCACGTGCAACGACTGGATTCGGTAGAGGGCGTTCTTAGCTAACGAACGAGGCATTGTCCACCATGAATTTGTTCCTCCTGGACAAACCATCAACGCCAAGTTTTACGTGGAAGTTCTCAAGAGACTCAAACGAAGGGACAATCGGGTCCGACAAGATATCGCAGCCGATTAGAAGTTGCACCACGACAACGCCCCGGCTTACAACGCCTTTCTTGTGAACAGCTACCTAACCAATACTGGCATCTCAACGCTTCCGCAGCCGCCCTACAGCCCAGATGTGGCCTCCTCGGACTTTTTTTTGGTTCCTTGCCTGAAAAGGCCGATAAAAGGCAAGCATTTTGAGACGACAGAAGGGAATCAAGCAGCATGCACCTCGGCTCTCAACACTCGATTGGTCCAATACATTTTTTTTAAATCGACTCGGTCCTATTACTTTCCGGACCGGAGTACAGATAGCTTAATTTTCGCGTGGCAATAACGAATATATAAACATAATATTGTAAAGAATTTACAGTTATTTACTGAGTTAACATTTACCTAGTGATACACCTGCTTCCTGTGCCCGTGGACGGCGAGTGTCTCTCGGATGATGGCCGACGCATCGGCAACTGCTTCAACATATACGAATGCAGGGCCAAAGGCGGGATCGCGAAGGGCGATTGTGCAATGGGCTTTGGCGTGTGTTGCATATGTAAGTATAGACTTTACCGCTATCTTCGTATGCCTATATATCAACAAATTCAACAAATTGCTTCTTTCATCAATGCAGTCATCGCCAGTTGCAACACCACCATTAGTAACAACATCACATATTTGGTGTCGCCGCAATTCCCCAGCTTTATGCCGAGCAATTATAGCGCACCCTGTAGCTACAAAATAAAACTTATGAGCAATGAGGTCAGTCAGCTGCGCATAGACTTCTACCACTTTTCAATGGGGCAGCCGAATCGACGAACTGGCGTTTGCGACGGCGACGTGTTTGCGGTCAATGGCGGTCCAAGTGGCGCGCTGACCTTGTGCGGGCAAAACAGCGGGCAGCACAGTGAGTAATTGAGCCGCGAAAGTGCGAGAGTGTCTAATTTTGTTCTGCTTTCAGTTTATTATGAAGTGGGTGGCGCTTCTGCGCCTCGACAGACACTCTTTGGTAATCTGCGTCCGCTCACCTTCAGTCAGCTGTATCCGAACAGCAGCGACGGCGCGATGCCGATTATTGAGATCGTCATGAATTTTACGCAACGTTTCCAACCGATACGCCTCTGGGAGATACGCATCGCGCAAATTCCCTTCAGTCAACGTGCGCCGGTCGGTTGTTTGCAGTACCACACGGGCACCGAAGGCATCATACAGGTCTGCGTCAATCCGACTGACTTTATTTTAGGAAACTAACTGGTATTATGCTCTTTTTACTCTCTTTCTCTCCACTTTAGACTTTCAATTTCGCTGAGAACGGTCGTCATTTGGCTAACCAGAACTATCGCATCTGCATGCGTCAGGCACAGTACATGTGTTCGATTATGTACCAGCCGTGTGATGAACAATCGTTTCGCATTGGTCCAGGCAGCGCTGCGGAGCCAGGCATGCTTAATATGGGCGCGCCAGCAATAATGATGGATCCTATGTTGGCTGGGGTGATGAGCACCATGATGGGTGGCGGTGGCGGGGCAACAGGCGCTGTATCTAACGACGATCCGGCGTTGGATGCCATGCCTACAATGCAGTCTACAGTGCTTGCAGACGACCCCAATATGTTGCAAATGATGGATGCAACAACAATAGCCGCTATGATGTCTAGCGCCGCATCCCCGGATGCTGCCACAACTACTACCGCCGCGGTAATGGATGCCAGCACAGCAGCAACGGACAGTAGCGCCGCCACTATGCCAACAGAGGCTGCGAGCAGTAGCGCGGCACCTCCCAGCAGCACAGAGGTTACATGTGAGTATTTTCATAAAATATGTATATATATTTGTGTGTATATTTGGACGTGTTATTGCTTTCAAAAAGCCGCCGCTCCAGCTGCCTCCGAAATGCCTGCTTCTTCAACAGAAACACCGGCCAGCAGCAGTAGCGCCACCACATTAGACACGCGTAGCAGCACCACTCCGGCTACTTCTTCTACTACGCTCAGCGATGAAATTGCAGATGAAGGTTCTGGCGGCGGTGATACCGACCCGATTGCTGGCGCCCCAACGCGTCGACCTAGACCCGTGCGTGGAGGCTTCGATTTGCTCGGTTTCTTGCGCAGCGCATTCGATTTCCATACCTTTCGACGCAGTAGCCGGCAATTGGTAGAAAAGAACGGAAACCACAGAGGTAGCGAGAGACCACCAAAAAGCGCCCGTCAGTTGTATTCGCGTTGCACAGATCGGCTCACCCTGCCTTGTATTATCGAAGACTTCATAGGCATGGGTCCGCTGGGCTCACCGACATTGCCCGGCTGCGAACCGGTGCATTGTGGCACACAATTCTGCTCCAGCGGCGTGTGGCCATGTCGTATCGAATCAACCGTGACGCCCTTCTATGTAGGCGTGCATTTCGGCAGCGGATCGGGCAAGGGCAGCGCGGAGGATAATATAGGCGCTTGTCTGCGCTATCAGCAGGTGGAATGCATGTGACGAGGCCGTTGGAAGAGCGTGCTTTTGTAGATATATTTTTAGTGTTTAAGACTGTGTGTTTGAGTGTGTTTTATATTGAAATTGATTCCAATAAATTATTTATAAAAAAAGAATTATAAAAAAAAATTATAAAAAATTATAAAAAAATTATAAAAAAAAAAAAAAAAAAAAAATATAAATATAAAAAAAAATAAAAAATTATAAAATAAAAAAAAATGAAACAAAATTTAAAAGAAATGTGAGAAAATTTGCGTTTATCCCGTTTATTTTCAGTTGTGTGTTTAATGGGTTTGTGAGTGTAACTGTAAAATTAATTTCGAACTATTTTCCAAATTAAAAACTCGAAACCATTTTTGTTTTCTACAGCTTTTTAAACAAAGCTTTTTCGAGTGCATATTTATTTATTTATTTTTATAAATGTTCTATATTTGTAATATTCGGCAATTTCACTATTTCAGCGTCAGTAGTGTTGATATCTTACTTTCCATACGCTTGCAACACGTTTATCTAGCGTAAAATAGTTTTCTTACATTTATATTTGTAGATGCTACCAACAACAATTAAGCTCTATATAACATAAGTAAAAACATAAAAAAATAATTGTATATCTAACATTAAAAAATTTTCGAAAATTCTTCGAAAAAATTTTTCGGAAAGAAAATACTTGAAAACAATTCCAAATTTTTTCAAACAAAAAATTAAAAAAAAAGTAGAAAAATAATTGCAATTTTCGATATTTCTACACGTATCGTTAAAAAATCTCAAATATATTAAAAAAAGAATTTAAGCTTGAGAAACATTTTCAAACGACATATTTCAAAATTTTGTTCAAAGAAGAAGTCTTGCAAAAGCGCTTTTAATATTCAATATTAATAATTTCCGTATGTGATATTAAACGAATTCCGAACATTTTTTGTAGAAAATATAAAGATTTTTCGTAAAAAATTCAAAAGTTCTTCCAAAAAAATGTTTCGATGGAAAAAATTCAAAATTTTGACTTTATATAGCCATAGGCTTTATTCGACAATAATAATTCTATACGTCTCGTTGAAAAAAAAGAAATTAATCTCAAAATTTTTCAAACATCCTACATACATATGTATGTAGTAGGTATGTACATACATATGTACATGCATATGTATGCATGTATGTTTGTAGTATATGTAGTATGTATTGTTGAAAGATTTCAAAGATTTTTCGAAAACAATATTCAAAATTTTTCTGAACAAAATTATTCAAAAATTTAAAAAAGGTGTTAACATTTTTTCGAAAAAGAAATTTCAAAATTTTGTTTGAAAAAGAAATATCTGCAAATCGGTAGGAATATTCGATAATAATAATTTCTCTGTATGTATATGTATCTTGAGAAAATTTTTAAAGATTTTCCAAACACAATTCGAAATTTTTCGAAAACAAAATTGAAAATGTTCGAAAAAAGTTTAAAACTTTATTTGTTATTGAAATTTTTTGTTGTTTTGTATTTGAAATTTGGTTTTGAAATTTTTTTTCGAAAAATTCCGATTTTATTTTCGAAAAATTTCGAATTTTTTTTTTTAAATCTTTAAATTTTTTCTAATGATACATATAGAAAATTTCAAAATCTTGTTCGAAACAGAAATTTTGGCAATAAGCGCTTGTAATATTCGGCATTTTTCTTAAACTTATTTATGGCTAGCTTTAATTTTAACAGTCGTTGAACACATTTTGCGCGTATTAGTTTGCCTACAAGCATTTTTCGTCTATGTATATAATAAGTTATTTAAATTAGTATATAATATGTACATATGTATAAACATACATACATATGTATGTGTACTTCTTATAATTTGAGTGATATTCTTGGAATTTCTGTGATGATTTGCAGTTCGTTTGCAGCTTGAATGATATGTTTAAGTTTAACAAAAATAGTAAGCCAAAAAGCATTTACTTAAGCATATTTTACGACATTGTTTACATATTTTTTAGTATTTTAACGCCAAATGTAAGCAAAATACGCTTACATACTTACAAAACACAGCAATAGCCTAACTTAAGTAACATTTTAGTACCACTGTGTTGAGTATTTTTCTCACAAATAATTCACATTTTTTATTAAATCATTTATTTTAGTAAATTGAATACTGATATTTATAGTTATATAGTAGTTATTTGTATAAAGTAATAAGCAAAGCGTTGCGTTTGCGCTTAAATTTCCGAGCAGTTTCGGATATTTTATGGGATATGCTTTTAGTAACATTTGTGTGTCTTTTTTTGTTTTTATGCTTCGCTTGGCTATATTTTAAATTTTAGATTTTGTAGGAATATTTTTATGCCTAAATATATAGACTATAAGTTAGTTGTTATTTTAATGAAGCTGCGTTCAGATTTTTGCTTTGCATTTGATATTTTCGCTAAAAACATGCTGGCAGCACAAACATGCTGTCAATAATATTACTCTTTAGTCTATTTCGTTATTAAAATATTTTGAGCTAACACAACTCGAATTTATTTATATGTTATTTTTCTAATATTATTTACTTAGTTGTTACAAATGTATAAACTATGTTTAGAACGTTTAAATCGGCGGTTAAGTATTTGTACGCTTCTTTTTAGTTTGAGTATCTAATTTATTTAATATGCGATATAACACATGCGCTCGCAGCATTCATATACACTTGTTGATATTTATTTTGGACTTTTCCTTATTGAACACACATACATACATATATGATTGAGCAAGATAATTCGTTACACTAAAAACAAACAGGCATTAGAAACGCCGGCGATAAAATCGACTAAAAGAATTCAATAAAAAATAGTAGCAAATGACAGCATTAAATTTTAAATATTTACATAAAATGGCTTAAGTAAGGTAAAGATAAACAATATTGAGTTATATATAAATAGTAAAATGAGAAAGTATACACAAAAAAATATTTAAAAAAAATTATAAAAAATATTAAACAAAATTATTATAAAAAAATATTTTAAAAAATATAAATAATAAAATAAAAAATATGTAAAAGTAGCATTATAATAATATAAAATATAAATAAAATAATATATTAAATTAAATAGCAATATTTAAAAATTCATTTTGAGCATATAATTCTTGTACATTGTACAATGTTGTTTTTTATACAGCACACAATAAACACACATATTTTAAAATACAAATTATATAAAGAAAACGAAAAATATATATATTTACATATAAATTAAGCACAAATTGTGAAAATTATGGAAAAATAAGTGTTACATAGTATCAATACGATAATTCACGGAAAATCACATTTTTGAGTCGAATTTCGACGTTTTTGTACTCTAAATGTCGGCCAATAAAAGCAACAATAACAATTGATATGGTGAGATTAGCGTTAAACATACAGTATTCCAAATGCATACATACTTACATATATAGAACAGCCAAAGCTTATTTGAAATGAGAGAAAGCTTACATAAAAACTTACAACTAGAGGTTAAACACAAGCGCAAGAGCTTAAAGCTGCGTAAAATGGTAAATAGCTTAGAAAACTCAACAAGTGCAAAATAATTTAGAGCTTACATAAGCACACTTTTAAAGCGATTACAGCTAAACTAATAACGATTCGCTCGTTTAAACTGAATTACATTACATAACACACCCTTTCCGATATAGATTGTGGGTGGGATGGTGCTTGCAATTAAAAATCCTGCTGCTGACCGCGTTGCAGCACATTGTTGATTCTCAAGCGCAGTGGCGAAAAGTCGATTTTCTTGAAACGCGGCAACGAAGCAAATTTTTTCACACCACTCAGGCCGCCTCCAGCCGCGTCTGCGCTGCAGCTGTCAACCGCCTCAGCCATGCCACCGTCGACCATGTTGGTCTCATCGCCTACACCCGCCATGCAGCTCTGATGCATTTCCAATTTGGAGTTTGTCACGCTGCTGCTAGACACCGGTGTGGCGGACAAATTGCTGCCAATACCAGCAGCTAAACGGTTTTCAGTTTGTCGCAACTGTAGATGGTGGTGCAGCAGATTTTCGTAGATGCGCTCCTTATCGGTGGCGTTGGTTGGTTGTCGCCTTCCGGTAGGTGAGGGTGTTTTAAGACCATCCAATGGATTCGGTTGATCGGCAGCTATTTTTGTGTCATCAAATTTGAAGTCAATCTTTTGCAACAGTGCGAACTGTAGCAGCTCCGTTTGCAGGCGTTCACGCACATCATCGGCCAAATTCGTCACATCTGCTTCATTGTTGTTATTGTTGAAATTCTTGTCGGCACTGTTCGTTTTCTGCTTAGCATGCTTAACGGTATAGACATGTTCGGCAATTTTTAAAGCACCCGCCCGTAGAGTTTTATGTACTTTGCTGCTTTTCGGTGCACTTTTGTTGTCTGCCTCCGTCGCATAATTGCCACATTGTCGCTGCTCTATGATGCTTTGTGGTGATGACATGTAAAGGTTCTCTTTGCGCTCACGCTTTATTTTCAAAGTCACTAAGTGACGTAGACCAACCGATGAGGCGGGGTTATTGGATTTCTGAAATATTATCAAATATCAAACATTTCTCATAAATTAACATTATGAGAGAAATCATCTAACAACTGTCTGGAATGTTTTTGCCTTTAGAACAAAAACGTCAACAACAAAAACAAAATGACAACAACAAAATGTCAGCAACAACAAAATGTCAACAACAACAAAATGTCAACAGCAACAAAATGTTAACAGCAAGAACAACAACAAAATGTCAACAACCAACAACACCAATTAGAAAGGGAAACGCCAACAACAAAGGAAGGATGGAAAAGCAACAACAGCCGGAGTAACAAAATGAAAACAGCAACAAGAGACAACAATAATAATAACAACAATAAATTATGAATTTCTTTAAATAACGCTCGAACTAAGTTTCCAACAATGAAGACAATCTACAATAATCGAAAGAGTTTGACGAACTCCCAAAAACAACTAAATAAAAACATACAAAGTAAAATAAACACAACAAAACGTATTTTAACAAAAATAGTTTGTATTTTTTCTTCTTTTTACAGTGTGTGCCTACCTCGGTTGTGCCCGCACCAGACATTGTTGGTGAAGAATTAGCCACTGTTTGTTGCGGACTCGCTGTGGCCAATATGTGGTGGCGGCGAGTTTTGGCTGTATCACAGCTGTTCGGATAGTAAGAAGGAATTTTGTCATCGACACTGATAATTGACTTTCGCGGCGTTTGATAGTAGTTTTCCTCTTCCTCTGCCGACTTTTCTGTTTCCACAGCTGGTTGCGTGTGTGGCGACTCTGTTGGGGTACTTGTGCTTAGCGACGCAGGTGGCAGATTATGTTCCAATTCTTGTGATGCTTTAACTGCCAATAAATTCTCGTATAAATTACCGGTAAAATCATCAACGTTGGAGGTAGATATCAAAGCAGTTGCTGAGCTGAGAGTAGCCGAATCATCGATTTGCTTCATATTACTTTTATTTGATGTGGTATCTACGTCGGTGCTAGATTTGTGCAGATCCAACATTTGCTCATAAATCGCACTCTCTTCTGCAGTGTCTTTATGATTTACTTTTGGAGCTGATGCTTTCGGTTCTTCTGCAGACGAAGAACTTGTCGATGGATATGAGTTAGTGGAGTAACCGGATGTGGTTGGGTCGGTAGGTACCTTGTCGGTAGCCGTGTCTTCCGTTTTCTTGGGTTGGATAGGTGCCATCACACAATATCCTGTTAAATCGTCTACCAATATTTTATTTCTTTTCTGATTACTTGCAGGTATGGTGGCACCATTATAGCCTATTAAATTTATACTAGACGAATTGATAGCAGAAAAATTAAAATTGTTTGGAATTTTTTCAGACACGTTTAGACTATCCGTTGATATCCTTCCATTGGCTAATAAACATGCTTCTTTGGACGGCACGAAACAAGCGTTATGCAGACTTTCGCCGCTTAAATTTAGATCATCACAGGCTGCAATGGAATCATGCGATGCACCGCCAACGATTTCATTTTCATCAAACGTGTCCAAGTAGTTGATTTTTGATAGGTCTGGCGAGGAAAAACTATTTCGTTTTGATATAGCAGACACAGTTGTTGTCCATGACTTTTTCTGCGCTATTGCAATGACATCGTTTGCATAAATAGGTGTAGTTCCTTCATAATTTTTAATCGGCTTAGTCGGCGTAATACTGTTAATTATATCTTCTGCAGTGCAAGCCTGTGTTTCGCTTACGCTTTCAGCACGTTTGGCTCGTCCACTACCAAATATATTGTCCAAAACATTTTTATATTTCTTTTTCTTGGCTAATTCAGACTCAGGATTTGTATTCGAACGCGGTATTTCACCTAAGATTCCTTGACCATCGAAAGTGTTTATACGTTTGCGGGGTGGTGGAAGCGGTGGCAGTGGCGGTGGTGTAGTTCCAGTTGTGGACCGCTGCTGTGATTCAGCGGTCTCTTCATGTATGGCGTTAAATGTTTTTGTAGTAGGTTTCATCTCCTCATAAATACCGGAAGCAATTGATGCTCGTGACACACGCCTTGAAAGACGTGGCTGCCCGTCAACGTATTCAAGTATTTCTTCATAAATATCTGAATTGTGCCTAGACCAACCGTGTTCGTTATTATCATGGCATATAGGAATTTTTGGCAAAGGTCCAAGTGATGAATAAATAGCCTCAGTCAAACTGCAATTTTATTTTATTGTAAATAATATTATAATATATTCTAAATGATTTGATTACTTACTCTTCATTCAAATTTTTTGGCAGCGGAATCTGCATATTTTCCTTTTCGAACTGCCTTGTGTTGCTGCCAGCCACGCCCATACTTGGATCGCGGCTCATTCTATTCTGCTCCAGCATTAATTGCCGATGTAACTCTAAATTTTTTATAGTCTTTTTTATCCATTTCATATGACGCCTGCAACTTATCTCTGTTTCCAAAGCAAAATAAATGAAACACTGCTTTCGATTTTGTGTCCAGAATAGCCCATAGCTGAACTCTTTCGTTCGCGAAGATGCTAAACTTATGCTAACACCCGGCACTATAATGGAAACACTAATATATCTTTTGGATTGGAAACGTTGTTCCTCCGTCAGACATCCTTCAGCATCATTACATCCCGTGATTGCGATACGTAAGTAGCTAGGTAGGCATTTGATGCCTTCAATTTTTACTTCACATCTGGACCATTGCTTAAACTTCAGTGAATCTGGGCGTTTATTATGTATATCCAGTTTAACATCCATATACATTGTAATCTCATTGTTTTCCATTTTAAACACTATTTTTTGATAACAAAATTAATATTTTGCAGTATAAAGTACAAAATTCATAACTCAAAACAATATTTTCAGAAAAGCCACTGGAAAAAATTCTATTGAATTTGTATGTACAATAACAAATAAATGAATGCCCATCAAGACTTTCAAGAAGGATACCGTTCCTTTTCAGTGTTGCCGACAATTTGAAAAATGTAAAATCCAACACTAGTATAATATCAGTACTATTTTAGTAAAATTCTTAAGTTGATTGAAACCATATTGATATTTGAACATTGTAATTCATAAATCTAAATAATATCTATTTTACAATTTTAATTTAAGTTTTTAGCGCTAAATCACATTAATCATCATTCAAAAAGTGAATACAATCTAAAAACATTACAGTTCTTTCAAAACTGTATGGGATCCAAAAATGATTCATTGGAACATGGCTTTTACTCGTATTGTAAACAAACACAGCTGTTTTCATGTTGGCGCAAAATTCGTAAAATTGATACTTTATAAAACGTTTGTTAAAGGTTATTACTGAAAACATGAGTGAGTTGGAAATGGAAGTAGATTTAGGAGAAAATGAAGAAAAACCGTAAGTAATCTTGATCTAAATCAAAACATTCGGGGTTTTGGGTACACATTTTAGTGATATAAAGTAATACCCAGATACAAATAATTGAGCGAAATGCATTAGCTATAGCTTTACAATATTTTAGATATGTGCGAACCTTGGAAGATGTCCAAAGTATCATTAAACATGCCAAATTGGATGCTAAAAATCTCACACAAGTTACCCAAGCACTTTACTACCCATCTTCTACAATGGACGATGATAATTTAAAACTGCTAGAGTTGGATACACATATGCATCAACAAATACGTCTTGGTCAGAAGCTCTACTTTAAAGGGGGTCATAATGAAAAAATTGTGCTATGTACTGAGGAGAAAACGTATGACGTGAAGGGCGCAGAGATCTCTAACAGTCTGTTGTTGGTGCCGGATTTAAAATTCGCCGCTGCTACTAGCACATCACCGTTGAAGAGTCCTCGCGCCGGGACTTCTTCACTTGAGACAAGTTTGAACGATGATGATGACGATATTTCGGTTGATCGAGCACTGGAGCAGCGTAAAGTGCTTAAAATATTTCACGAATACTTTGAATGTCGCGAAATAAGACCTCGTTACCGAAAGATATACGAACTGTTACAGTTAACACGTTATTCTGGACCGGAAAACGAGGAGTATATTGATCGCAAATTGCTATTCACATATGATCAACTGTTGGATACAGTACAATGTAGTCGTAAGCAATTCGATGAAGGCTTAATACAATTTCGTGCTATGGAATTCGAAGGACGCATGCGCGTACTCGAATGTGAATATGAAATGCGCATAGTGAATTTTATGTTGGGATTGTTGAGTGAAAATTCGTGGCCTTTAGATGAAGTGCAATATGAAGAGACTTTGTCGGCTTTGGAAGGAATCGCGCCAACTGAAATTGTAAAAGGACTTTTCCGCATTTACACAGCGCCGACTGAGGGCAAAGAAGGAAAATATACCTATAAAGAGAGCCTTGTTTCACGTATCATTGCACAGAATATATTGCAACCGGAGTTAAAGTTTCGTAAAGACGAATTTATGAGCACTTGGCAAGAAGCATTACCAGAGGGCATGCGTTGTGATGTAAGTAGAAAAAATAGTTGCATTTTCATATTTAAATTTTTTTTTTTTTATTTTGAATTTAGGAAAAATTTTTACGTGGCCTGGGCATTATTGATAGGGAGGGTGTTACTCCTTGTATTCGATCGCTCGTCGAAGAGCTGCTGCCAACAAATATTCACGAAAGAATGCGAATTTTGTTCAAAAACAAAGCGCGTTGGACGAAAGATGAAATGGAGCCTTATATTGAGTGAGTAAACATTACCGTTACAATTCAGTACACCAAACACCCATTATATAAATCTTATTCTTGTAGATGCTTTAGTACACCTACCCTCTCTGTGTCGACCTTATTGGCCAAACATGCACGCTCTCTTACGGAGAATGGTGTGCGCTATTTCGTATCAAAACACTGACTTATATTTAGTTTACATTATTTAATAATTATTTTTAAAACATCATTTATTCAATAACTGTGTATTTTTATGATAGTTTTCGTTTTTTATTCCGATTTTTCTTTGCTTCCTTTAAGTCCTCTATTGCCGCCTTCATTACGTTTACAGCGCTCCCTTTATCAGTATCTGTAACGGTGTTGCCAATGGCCGGCATTTGCAATTGTCCGGTACTAGTTGGATACCTACGAATTTTAATAAGTTGATTAAATTAAGAAATATATTTAAAAAAGTAATAATAATAATTTACTTAAAACTGAACCCGCTTGGAAACATTGGTTTTGACAACAAAGACCTGAGCTGACCACGGGTATTTTCCAAATGCATCCGATCGCGTCGTCGTTCGATCACGAAAGCGTCTTCGTCTTGGTCACTGCCACTAAAATGTAGAAAATTTAAATATCATACCATTAATTATTTGCACTATTTTTATTTACGACTCGTCATTAAATCCATCTATTATCATATCCATCTCCTCCGCATGCTTCTTCATCCAACCAATTTCACTTTGTGTGCGACGTTGCTTAAGTTCAAGCTTATCAACCTCCCTGGCCAAGTTCACACGCTCCTTTACCGCACGTAGATACTTCTCGGAAACGGGAAACAATGGTAAATCTTCCGCTGTTTGTATTGAATTTTAATATGCATATACATTCGAAAAAAAGAAAAAATCGACTATGCACTCACATCTGTCCAGGGTTTTATAAAGCTTTACATAGTTCTTCACTTCGCCGGGCTCCATAAGCATTACGGTTATGCCGTTTTTATTTGCTCGAGCAGTTCGCCCTGAACGGTGAACATAGTTTTCGCTGGTGCGTGGCACTTGGTAGTGTATCACATGTTCCACATTTGGTATGTCTAACCCGCGCGCCGCAACATCGGTGGCGATTAAGAATCCATTCGGATTGTCGCGGAATCGCTCCAGGTTCTTAAGACGTTGTTTTTGTACCATATTTGCGTGCAACGGCAAAGGTGCACATTCCAACAAACCAAAGAGTGTTGTCAAGCGTTTCACACAGTCAATTGAGTTACAGAACACAATAGTGCGACCTGGATGACGCTGTACGAAATAGTATAGATAATAGTCCTTTTGATCGATTGAACATATGAGACGACATTCGGTGAGGCTATGTGCCGTTTCTGCAATGAAATGGTTTAATAATTACATGGAAGCTGTTGTTGTTGTAGTGGTTATCTAGTCTCATTTGGGTGGTAAGTTGTTATAAGACTCAATATGTTGGTGGGTCTCATACATAGGTTTCAGTAGTGGGACCACTTTTCCAACTTTCCACATTGTTGGTGGTTTGGTTAAACTTACGTTGACTGCTGGTGATGTCCACAATTTTGGGCTGTGAAATTCCCAACTCTTCTATAAGACCTTGAATTTTCATGCCGGGTGTTTGTTTTATAAACTTGGGCCGTTTTCCCACATTTCGCCCTGCAAATTAAATATCATCAAAATATGTACATATGTTAAATAAATTTAGTCAAGCAATTTACGTTGCATATGGTCGGGCAAGTCATGCACCAGTGTTAAAGTAGCTGAAAATATGAAATTCTGCCTCGTTTGCTTTTTCTCTTCATTTGCGTTCAGCACTTTCAAAAGGCTCCGAAGTTCTTCGAAGTGGCCTTTTTCTACCATGCGATCAGTTTCGTCGATTACCAAGAAACTTATGTCTTCAATTTTGCTTAAATGTGGATTTTCTTGTTGATAGAGCTCCCATAAGCGTCCGGGAGTCGCAACAACAATTTCGGGGCAACGTTTCAGTAAACGTTCCTGTTTAGCGACAGCTAATCCACCAAAAATCGCCGCAACTTTTATACCTAAGGTTCAATGCGTTTATTACTATAAGTTAATCAATATAATTGAATTTTCTTGCCAGTGTACTTCGCGGCTGCTACTAAGTGATCTCGTACTTGTACTGCTAACTCACGAGTTGGTGTGAGCACCACCGCATACAGTGGTCCGTTGTGTTCCTGATCGTCCTCCGAATCACTTGCTTCGTCCTCTGTAGGTAAAGACGGATAAAAATCAAGTTCTTCTGGTGGTGGAGTTAGCTCCCTATCTTCTTCAATTGCTTTGGATTTCACATCCTGAGTTTGTCCCTTTACTTTAGGCGCTTTACGTATCCCACTACGTAGGTTTTTCGATTTCAGTTCCATGATACCGGCTAATAACGGTATACCGAATGCTAACGTTTTACCACTGCCAGTTTCCGCCGCCCCAAGTATGTCTTTTTTGCCCAAAATGGCTGCAGGCAGTGTCATAGCCTGTATTTCCGTCGGCGATTTGAAGCCTTTTTCACCAATAGCTTGAAGAATGACCTGTGGCACACCTAATCCATTCCAGCCCTGCATTTAAATTGAAATGCATGTTTGTATCATAAATAAGTTATTCTCAAAATAAGTTATTCTTACCTCAAGGTCATCAACGCTTATCGCTGACGCATTCATCAACTGTGGAGCCTCAGTTTCCTCATCACTGGTTTCAATATTTACATCACTATCTTCAACTGGTGGTCTCAGCAAAGCAAAGCGATCTGGAGGATATTCCTCTTCATTACTTTTGTCGACCTGAACATTAGCGTCTTGTTTATTTTCATTCCTCTTCTGTTTACGTTTTTCACGTTTTGCTTTACGTTTTTCAATTGAGTTTAATTTCCGCTCTGCCAGACGTTCCTTTCTGTTTTTCGGCGTAGTTGATTCTGTATCATCATCATCATCTTCTGTATCAGTTTCCGAATTTGATTGCTTCTCCAACTTACGTTTTTTAGCTTCCAACTTGCTTTCCTTTCTCTTTTCTTTCCTTGAGCGTTTTCCCTTTAATATATAAGGTGATAATTGTAGGCACATAAATACATTCTCTATAATATTTTATTTACCTTAGCAGTTTCTACTAATTTAGGGTCATATTCTTCCAACACCTCTAGGCCAATGAGACCTTCAAAGCCACCACCGTCATCAGAGATTATATTGCCTTTGATTTTCACTTTCTCCCAAGCTTTATTCTCCAGCGCATCTTCAATAGTTTTTATTTTATTAGATTTCGGATGGACTTTTATCTTTTTTGTTTTAACTGCAGGCATTTTCCTAGTGCGTGTTTTAATTGAAAACAAAATTTATTTTGACATTTATGCCTGGCACGTGCATTTGTTTATACATGCATTAAATTTGGGAGCCAGTGTACTATCAGTTGTTTATGGCAGGGTAACCGTCACTTATTTAATTTTGGCTTCAAAATCTGTGGACCAGCCTTGGTTTGAACCGAATGCTCCTCATCTGGGTGCCAGATCACAAAGTGTAGTCGGGAATGAACTGAGTGGCGAGCTTGTAGACCCAGTGTCTAGGCCTTGGGATCTATATATTTGAAAAGGATCATATCGCCTAAATGACAGCCATCAGGGTACTGGAATTTATCCGAGTACTGGACTATGTAAGTCTGTGTGATAGAGGAGAAGGAACAATAGACCTTAGGTTGGGGCTTCTATCTATTTATCTAAGAGAAGGGAAGACTGTATTTTTACTACCGGCGATCATTACTAATTAAGGGCAGCAATGTCTTAATGTCTCACGAAACTAACCCTTCAATGTGTACTAACAAATAATTCATTGGTTAATTTAATTCTAATAAATTTTATTCCATCATAATCTTTCGTTTCTTATGATATCGCGAATTGTATAATATATTTGCCTTTTTACTGCATGGGTAAATTTACAGTTAACAATGCCGCTTGTCAATTATCACTAAATATTTAATTATTTCATACGCCACACTAAGCTACACCCAGTTTAGCCTTCAAAGACTCGGGCATTTCTGGTGGAGGTGGTCTGGGCATATGCAGGTATACCTTAACAGCATCATAGATGAACCATTGAGCGGCAGTTAGAGTACCAATCATCACAATCCTAGGCACAAGGCCGCCCCAAAGACCTATTAGGGGGGAAGAGAAAGTCATAAGAAATATGAAGCTTAATAAATATAAGAGAATGCTACAGAAAAGTATGTACGTACCAGCCCAACCCAGTTGCTTGGCCACATCGAAGGCTGAGGCGCCCTTGGCTTGGTTCAATTTGGATACAACTGTATCAGCTGGATGGGATACGATGGCACAGAAGACGCCCGCAATATAACCAGCGGCGAAAGTTACGACCAGTTGTTCACCCTTCGTACAGTCCTGACGGGGTTTGGGTACGACATATCTGTAACGGTACAATGCAATTTATCAGACTTTGTGAAAAACTGTGCTCTTATAATGGTATAAGAAACATATTTAATTTTTTGTTGAAAACACTTAACTTACTTATATAGAAGTTCCAGCGTTCTTTCGAAGCAGGCGAATTTCATCATTGTGTATGGAATTTGTCTCATCCACAATGGTACCAAACCCTTATAGAATGCGGCAATGCCTTCCTGTGCCGACATCTTGGGCAAAGCTTCACGCAAAGTGTTTGCAAACCCGGGGGTTGTTTGAATTTTCACTTTGGCCGCCTCCATAGGAGATAAAGCAATATCGGCAAAGAATTCAGCCGATGCGGAAGCTGCGAGGTACAACCAAGTACGATACAGGTAGGAGTTCTCCTCACCAATCGCATCAGAGTAGATCACTTTAAATACTTCATAGAGACCAAATTTACAGAGACCCTGCATAGAATAACCGAAGAAAGTTGGCGCCCATCCCTTAGAAAGACCTTTTACGCCATCTTCTTTAAGTGTAACGGCAAAGCCATTGAACACACTCTTATATTTAACGGGGTCGACTTGTAAGCGACATTTGACCAAATCCAACGGCACCACCATGGTGTGAGTTAGGCCGCACGAGATGATACCACCCAGACCACAGAGTGCAAAGTAGGTGTTCGAACCGAACTCGCAGGAGTCTTAGTAAAACAAAAGAAATTTATATTTGTGGAAATTCCTTAACAAAATTGATGTCGTTTTAACTTACCTCCCTCGGCGGCTGCGGCAGCCATTATCTGGTGGTTTGGCGTCAGTTTTGAGCAATCGCTGCGGCTGCTCGCCTGACAACTGGCTGCCGAAAAGGGAGTTTTAAAGGGAGAATTTTGGGCGGCTTCAAGTAGGGATGTGAAGAGCATTTCGTCAATGTTTACAGTTCAGGCTGCATGTTATGGAACCCACAAAAATAAAAGCAAAATTAGAGAAAATAAATGCAATAAATATAAAAACATAAATTTAAATAATTCAGTTATAAAATTAATTATTTAAAAATAAATATTTCAAATTAAATTTAAATGAATGTACGCTGTCAGTTATTGACTTTTAGGTTAGCACAGTCGTTTGCCAAAAATGATGTAATACGCTGATTACAGTTAGAGGCCAACTGTCTCTATTTTATCTACATATGCTTCAACAGAGAAGGTCATTAACACATTGAAGGTCTATGCATTTTTTGGTATAGAGAATTTCAGTCGAACTTCGAAGTTTGTAGTATAAGATTATTTTAATTTCAAAGCCCAGTTTGAGAAAATAATTTAAAAATTAATTTTGCTCCGTACTGTATATTGTTTTTAGCGGAAATGTATATTGTTAATGAAAATGCTTTAGTATTGCCTACTCCTCCTTCTATACCAATATATTTCTTTTTTACCGTTTTTTAGCGTTTCTTTTTAAATGTTTACATAACGTTTTCATATTTAGCATCCACAATATGCAATTTGCTGATTATTGCGTAATAAAAATATTTTTCAAACACTTATAACCATATTTGTTAACCCCTGCACTGTCCACATGCACTTACAACTTTTTTTTAATATTTGTACTTGTATTTTTGAACTCACTTGGATTTGAAATAGCGAAAACTAAAATCCACAGCTGAGTGGAAAATTAATTAAATTCAAAAAGGAATATTACCACGGAGAAACGTTCGTTGCACGCCAAACCACTAACCGAAATGCAGTGTGTGGATTATTTATTTTGTCTTGCAGGCGAAATTATTTTCCAATACAAAGAACTCTTCGCATTTGCAATATATTTTTGCATTTTCTACACATGCTAAGTGCAACTGCGCCGAGAGCATAATTTCTAGGTGTATTGAATGAAAAGCAATTCGAGAAAATTGAAAACGTTTCGGGTTTTCAAATATTTGCTCGTGCGGCAATCCCTCGGAAATGCAGCGCACAAATACTCATTCGTTTGTATGTGTGGTAAAAATTGCTTGATTTGAACTTATGCGGTTTTCACGGGCAACAGCATGAACTGATTAGTGAGGATGGCGCTGACCTTGTGACACATTTTTTAAGAAACAAGAAAAACGTCAGCGCGTGTGCACAAAATGTTATAACCTCTAAAAAGAGAAATTCAGTGAAAAAATCGTTTAATTCGAATTAATTTCGTGTAGTTTTAGTATGTATTATAAGAAAAATTAGATTTAATTTAAACAGCGCCAGTGAACTTCAATATTTTTAATATTTATTTTAATCGTACAAGTTGCTCAATTACTTGTTTCTAAGTATATGCCAAGATTCATATATGTTTGTATGTGCAATTCATAAAATACATAAAATTAACATTAATAATAATAATAAATATTATTCTTAAAAGACTCGCAGTTGCTTAGAAGTCCTGTACGCAATGTATCATGGTAAAAGAGAATTTCGAATATCTAATGCTTGCAATTTCTGTACAAAGCTTTATTGATCTTGGCTTAGTTATTGGCTGCTGCGACTGTTCATTATTGGTCTAGACGATTTGTAACATAGTTGACTTTTCACCGTCGGTCAATCTTCCATTTGTTCGTTCAATTGTGCTAATAATGCGGCGCGTTTTGATTCCAGTTCGGTTTCGCTTAGCGCTTGTTCCTCGGCATTACGCGAACTAGTACCTGAATTTTCAACATCGGACTGATTGCTACCATTTGCACTTATCGGTGTAATAGAGCGGTGATGTTTCTTTTCCTTCTTGCTCTTTTTGTCGCGTTTTTTCTTTCTGCTAACTGTAATATCATCCAATTGTGAAGTGGTTGGCGAAGCAATTGGCGAGGAGATGACGCGTTCAGATTCGCAGGAGGACTGTAAGGAAATATTAACATTATTCAAACATTTTTCATTGTATATTGTACACTACATACAGCTCGTGAGGTTTTTTTGCTCTTTCGCTTCTTCTTTTTCTTCGATATGCGTTCACTTTCCATGCTGAGGCTAGAACTAATCGAATGCTGCAAAAAAATAAATGTAAATTTAATGTAAAAAATCCTAGAATTCGGTTATGCATATTTACCGAACGCGAATGGGACTTTCGTTTTTTTGATTTTGCCGGCTCAAATTCATCTTGATCATTTTCAATGTCCTTTAATTAATATTTTTAAAATTTGTTATTGTTTTGAAACTTGTTGGTACACTTGTGTTGCTTACCGATTTAGAACTGGAGCGCACTCTCTTCTTGTGTTTTTTGTTCTTCTTCGACTTTCGCGAGCGGGAATGATGATGACTGCAGGCGTCCTCGCTTTCTTTAATATAGTCCTCCCAGATCTTTTTCACACCGACTTCCTTTTCATAAACAGTGAATGCTTCTAAATGCTCCACCAACTTCTTTGCAGCTTCGTAAGGTTCCTGTACAGAAATATTTGCCTCCTGCCATTCCGCTTTGATTTCGTTTTCCAATTTTCGCAAACGGCGAGTTTCTTCTTTCAGACGCTCCTTTTCGACGGCTTCGGCCTATTTTTTTATTCAAGAATATAAAATGATTGCCTTTAGATAGGATTTTTTTTAATATGTCAAGTTTATTTACCTTTTCAAGCAGAGCATTATATGTCAATTTGACATTGCCCGCGTCTAAATTTGCAGAGCGTTTGTCTTCACATACAACAGTAGCAAATTCCTCGAAGGAAGTGTTTGCTTGTACCACGTACTGCTTTTCTTTGAGTATCTCGCGTATGATTTTCTTTTCATCGTGGTAGCGCGCCTTTAGGTCTTCCACATAGAATTTGAATAAATCCAAGGGCGTAGAACCCGGCTGGCCGAGCATCGCTGAAAAACGCAAATCTGCCGATATTATTGGATACAGCTCTACCCAAAGCGACATTGATGTAAGTTTTCCAGCTTCATGTTGTGCATCTAATAAGGATAAAAATGAATCGCGGTTTTTGCGCTGTTGACGTTTGAGACGCTTCTTCTCGCGTTCACGTTCCTCCTCTTCTTCCTTTTCTAATGATCGAATATGATCCTCGAAAACTATGAGCGCATCCTCTTTGTCCATCCCAAGTAGATTAACGTCATTCTTAAAGGCAGCATTTTGAAGCAGCATTAGTTGCGCCTGCGCCCATGTAGTTTCGTAAGTGATTGTGGTCATCGACTCGAGCAACTCGCCCAATACTTTCATATTTCGTTTTTTTAGTAAACGCGTTTCCTCCCTTTCCCTCTTAGCCAAGTTGAAAATACAGTCATCATAAATATCACGACGATCCTGTTCCGGCACACTGGTCCATATTTTATTGGACGCAAATAACTCTTCGCATTTATAATATTTCATTTGCGAGTTCATTTTATCAGTTGACATAAGGAAACGTTCAAGGTCCTCCTTGGCTTTTTTAGCGCGTAAACGCGATTCTTCTCGTTCATCTTTCAGTTTTTGTGTTTTATATGCGTTAAATGTTTGTTTCTTTTCGTTCAAATTTTTAAAGGAACTATAACGCGGATCTTTGGAAATTATTTTGACGCACTGGTCCCAGTTAGCATTTGATGGTACATTTTTCTCCCGCAGTAAATCTTTGAAAGCTTCAATTGCTTCTTTTTTATCTTTAAATACTATTTTGGGTTCTTCCGTAGGTGATTCTTTTTTATCTGTAAAAATCATTCAATAATTATTATCGTAAACAAATTGGAATGTTATTATTCGATTACTGTTTTCCTTCTCTTCTTTCCCTGTTTGTGGCATTTCAATTGAAGCTAATGTAGCAGCCATGGCTTGATCAAGGGCGGATGAAGAATTTTCATTACTGCCTGGGGTCATAGGTGAACGAATATCAGGTGTAGCTATATTTACCACGGTGGGTAGAGTTGCCGGAAGTATACTGGCTAGCGCAGCCGGTGGCACCATTCCCGCCAAACTGGAAGATGTCATCGCAGCAACGGCTTTGGCAGCAGCAGCAGCTCTAAAACATTATACAATTGTGCACTTACGTTTTTTGTCGCAAAAGTTAGAAAATAAAAAAAAATCTTACTCTTCTGCTTTGACTTTAGCTTGCATTTCTACGAATTCTGGTGGAGGCTCCCAACGTGACTCTTTTGTGTTGACATTGTGATAATACACTTTACCAGCATCAGAACGATACTCCTTCCAAGGGCATTGGTGAGTCAACCGTTCGGCTGGTGTCATCAGTGCTTCGGGCTTCTCCCATGAGCTTTGCTTAGTGTTGTTATTGTAGTAATATGGTCGTCCATCGGGAGCCTTGTGTTCTGTCCATTCAGTGTTAGGCGGTATACCACCAAATGCTGCCGCCAGTTCTGGTGGAGGTGGCCCTCCAAAACCTGGTGGCGGTATGTTAAACATTGGCGGCATGCCCATTGGTGGCGGTACTGCACCACCCGCCGCTCCCGGAGGTACATTCATATCTCTGCTTTGTGCAAGACAAAATTTTTAAATACGCTTTACAGGTAAAATGACAAATTTCCGGTCGCAAACTTGTCAACGTATGCCAAACAAAAAACTGCTCTCAACACCAAAACTGTTCTAACCTCAAACAGCGCCGTTGTACTGAATCCAGTCTGACTGATAGAATTATAATAATACGCTATTTTAACACACAAATTATATAGTCACTTAATATTGTTCAATTTGCAAGTACTTGCTTTTAATTTCGTAAATGTTTACATTATCTAAATTATCATGCAAAACTTGCTTAATATTACAATCCCCGGCTCGAGAAAATGCTCAATTGACATTTGAAAGCGTCGAGCAGAGTTGCACTTTACGCAGTTAATTGCACAGTGAATTGAGCAAGGGCAGGCATGTTATCACTGCATAAAATTGGTCGTTCTTACAAATAAAATTGTTATACGATTTTATATGCAAGATTAATTATTTCGAAATTATGTGAAATAAATTAGAGGTTTTCCTTGGACAGTCTGTTTTGGATTTTGTTAACTAGATGTACATACATCAAATGTTATTAATTTTCGTTCTCTCATTGAATTCGCTAAAATAATACTTTTATTAAAAAGTTTGTTTACTTATTCCAGACAACATTTCAAATGATAATAAAAAAATACATATGTAATGCTTATAGTGCCTTTCAAGTATAAAAAACTGACACCCTGGTAATTTCAAGGTTGTCAAAAGTACAATAAAATAAATATTACAGCGATAAGAAAACTTGTATATTTTTGCTAAGTGATTGTGTTCAAACTAGTGTAAAGCCGTGGTATTATCCTTATTAAACGAAGATGTGGACTTCCTGAAACAGCCTGATTCTTTATTCGGTTTGGGGGAATTTGAGCAATTACATATCGCTTAAATAAAATATGACATAGGAATTTCACATTCTCTATTATCTTTGAATCTCACAACTTAAATGTATTTCTGAAATAAAAAAAATGAAACAAATTATAGCCAAACCCAGATTGAAATGGATACTCCTCTTCCTGCTATCGCTATTTGTAATAAGCTGGTGTCTACTTTATGGTTCAGACATAAATCAAACAGACATACGCTACTGTTTCATGAATAGCTTCAGTGCATCTCCAACAGTTTCATATGCACAACAAAAATATGCACAAAATAAGTTTGATGCTGGTCCGCATCTCCTGGACGATATAATGCTTACGGAACCGAAACCAAATGCGAGCGGGCGTAGCATTATCTTTCACGAAACCAGTTGTCCAAATGAAAAACTACGTAGTAGGATGCAATACTTGGGCAGCGCACCAATTAATATGATGGATCTTACCGCACGGGAAGCATGTGCCATTGAATCGGCTGCATTACACAATCCTGGTTTTAGTGTTTTTGTACTTTTTGCCAGTCCCGCTTACCGTGATTACAATAATACTCCCCCAGTGATAGAAGCGATACTCAGCTACCCAAATGTACATTTACGGAACCTAAATATATGGACTTATGCAGCTGGAACACCTATGTACCAGTGGTTAAAAGATGGGAAACTTTTTCGATCCAGGTAACAACAAAACAATAGTAATTAAATGATATCTAGCGGATCTAATATGTAAAAATTTCAGTTATGTGCTATCACACCTTTCCGACTTTTTACGCTATTTAACACTATGGCGTTGGGGTGGCACTTATCTCGATATGGATGTCGTAGTGTTGCGTAGTTTAGAAAAATTGCCACCAAATTATACAGGAGCGGAATCAACAACATACCTCGCAGCAGGGGTAATGAACTTCGCTCCCGATGGATTTGGTCATGAAATTGCTGAAAAATGCTTACGAGATTTCCTATTAAATTTCGACGGCAGTGATTGGGGTAACAACGGGCCAGGTGTCATAACGCGTGTCATGAATGATGTCTGCAAGACAGCCAACATTGAGTTAATGATGAATGCTAAACGGTGTATGGGATTTCACATAATGCCAAGAGAAGCATTTTATGCGGTACCCTGGAAAAAGTGGGAATATTTCTTTGAAGCACAGTACCTGACTGAAACCCTGAATTTGTTGCGTGATTCGTACATAGCGCATGTATGGAACAAACACTCCAAGCAAAGGCATGTGAAAGTGGGTGCAAACGTAGCTTATGGTATTCTCGCCGAAAAACATTGCCCGAAAGTGTATGCAGCAGCAGGCGAGTATTTTTAAAACACAAACAACAAACAAGAACATTTAATGTTAAAAAAGGTTAAGGTAAAAAGAAAAAGTATTTTTAGCATTTCGTTTAAACGAAAGTAAGTAATAGTTTTTAGTTTCTGTGTATGTATGCATCTGTGAAAGTTTAATTCGGAGGCAGACCTTAAACTTTAGTTGGATACCAATGGCATATCGTATTTACTTTATTCGAACCGAAATTTATAATTGTGCCCGAAAATTGTTTTGTTAATTATTTTATATTGTTTTATGTTATATTGTATGCATATGTATGTCCGACTAAGGCAAAGCATTTGTAGAATCTCTTGTATATGTTTTTTATTAGATTTCTAGCACTAACGATTAATATTTTTTTTATAAATCTTACTCAAATAACACACTTTTTCTCCTTAAATAAACGTGGGAGTCATCCCTACTAATTGCATGCATGCAATTTAGTTGAATAATAACCCTTTTCTGTATGTATGTATATTCTCATTAGCTTAAATATATTCCACACACCAAGCACATTCACATTTTGTAAATAGATATACATGATATGTATTACTTAACGAATCTCAACAAAAAAAAGAATACTGTCCCTAAATAGCAAGTAGTAGAAACCAAAGTTTGTACATAAATATTATAGTTCAAATATGGATCAATTTGTAGTAGAAATCTTGTATGTATGTATTTTAGAGCATTGTAGATGATATTATTGAATTCGAAATGATCATTGAATTCTTATACGCACAATTAGTTTTTTTCTTAACAATATTACACGTTTTTTTATATTTTTTTAGCAAAAAGCTTAATATAAGCTAACCTCGAACACAGTAAAGTAATGCTCATACTTGTATGGTGAATATAGATAAATAATATCCTACCTATTCCTGCCACGAGAAAAAATTCTACATTATTTTTATACATACGTTGTTTTCAAAAGCGATTGAAACATCGCAGCAGAAATCCGATTTGCAATAGTTGATAATAAGACAAATATAATATTGGCATACACGTTGAAATAGCTTATGTATACATCTATTTAGCGTGCACTACATTGTGCACTTACGACATCACATCGATTACACACATATGTGTGTCAATTGGCGTGGAGACTCCTAATCAAAGTTATACAATGAAATCAAATGTGTATTATATAGAATTGTTATGTATAAGATATTAAGTGTTATATGAGAAATACATGCACCCGTACACAAATGAATCAACTTGTTTTAATCAAATACAAAATATACTACTGTACATAAAATACAATTACTTTATTGTTTACAAATGCTATATACATGAACTCGTTCCCGCAATTTCAACATACAATTAACGTGTTCACTCTCACGCATAAATCAATGGTCTTCTTTGTTGATTAACGAATTCGCGCTCGACCTGAGAATTCTTTGGTACAACATAAAACAGCAGTGAGCCGCCAGTAACAAAGAAGCTGCATTTCAAAAATTTTATAATATTCGTATCATGAATCGCATAGTACAATAGACCAACATACCCCTTTTCGTTTAGAATCTCCTTTATAGTTTTATTTAAATCCACTTTATGCACGCATCCCACTTTACGGTTCTCGTAGTAAATGTTTAAATTGCCAGGTCGATAGCTATTCGTTTTGTCACATGGCAGTGGCTCTTTAAACATGTCGTTGATACAATCTTCCATACTGCAAAAAGGAAAAAAAATCAAAATAATTTATAACTAAAGAACAGTTGCTGTACAATTAAAAAAAAAATGCATGTGCTTACACCACATGCTCCGACAGCTGTTGCTGAAAATCGCTAAATAAAAATTCTGGATATGAAAAGGCTGTTGGCCACACAAGCGTCTCATTGTCACTATCCAAATGAACTGGATGATCTTCTAATGGCAGAAATTTTGGCCGCAACAATTCCTCCGTTATGGGTTTATTATTTTTTATATCATCGAATTTAATGTCGCGTGCCTTTAGTGCTTCAGTTAGCCGTTGAAAGCTCACAATGCGTTTCTTTGCCTCTGCAGCTTCTTTGCGTTGATCTCGTTCAATTTCCAGCTGCAAATGTAGGTAAAACCAAGTTGAATATTTCAGTTGAGCATTTTTTGTGTTCACAAAACCTTTTTCGTTTTATTCCTTTTTAACAAGTCGCGTGCTTCGTTATTATTTGCATCTTGTTTCAGTAGCTCTTCACATAATTGGGCACATAGTTCGAACTTGTCCAAATAAAAGGCACACTGTGCCGCGCGCCAACGCGATTTGGCATATTCTGCGTTATATTCCAATGCCTTTTGCGCGTCCATGAGTGCCGAACTATAAGCACAAGAAGTTGTAGTCTGAAGATAGAATATGTTGAAGCGCGTCTTACCGGTAATTTTTTAGAAAGAAATGTGCAGCAGAACGATTGTTGTATAGCACAGATTTAACTTCCGGTTTATCACATTTGGCTTTCAAGCCCTCCGAGAAACTATAAATGGCAGTACGAAATTTTTTATGCTTCATATAAAAATTGCCGTCCTCCTTATAATTAAGTGCCAGTTCCTCCGCTGTGTTTTCCTCTGGATCGTACTTCAGCTTTTGCAGACCCTCGAACATGGGATGCACATCGTCGCCAGGTTGCGGTGCTTTTTTCATAAAGAACGGATGCTTGTCCATTTCCTTTGCACAAAACATATTATATTTATTTACTTTTCTGTATAGCAATACCTTTCATAACATAAGTTTACATACTTCTTGCCAACGATCCTCTGGCCAACCTTCCTCATAGCGTTTCTTCTCCAAACCATCAATGAACGCATCTAATTCCTCATCCAATTTTGCGGCCAAAGCTAAACGCTCCTCATCTGTCCACGTTTTCTGCAAATCCAATTTCTCATCAGCCATATTTATGTACTTTTAAAGGGAAAACACTTGCTCGACCAAAAATATTTTATAAACAAAACTCTATATAACACACATGTTTATTTCCAGCTGTGTTTAATAAGCACAGCTGTAACGCAGGGTTGCAATTGTTAATATGAGCAGTCTGTGCTTGCGCTAAAATTTTAACGGACTTTTTTTGTATTTGTTTTTTAAATATTTTATGCTATACGTTATGTGCGTATATATGTACATATGCGCTTGTTTTAAATAAAAGTGAAAGATTTAAATGTGTAAAAAGACATTGTTGTTGTATTATTTCAACTGATTTGCAGTGAAATTTAATTACTCCGCTGCCTAACAACTTTTCAAATGTGTCGCACACATACGCAGACACAAAAGCCGACTTAGTTGCACTGCTAGTATTAAGCTGTTATAGGGTGTGCCGCGGAAATTTGCTCTTGTTATCGCTTTGTCTAAACATCGTTAATGGATAACTAACATGTTAACCACGGTGTTAACGCGTTTCTTGTTTCCTGACTTTAACAGATTTGTAACGGTAAAAAATTGTAAAACTTGTGTGTGGCATTATATGCCTTCGTAGTATTTGCTATATAGAAATGTGTTTGTGTTTACATATTTATTGTTTTTTTTTATTTATTTTTTTTAATTTATTTTTTTTTTATTTTTTTTTTTATTTTTTGTTGCAAACTCGGCAATGAGCAAAGCACCTTCAAGTATAGTGCAAATTTGCTGATGAACGCAGTGCACTTTTCGCAGTTATACATACATATGTACATACATACAATGTATGCACATTTGTTAAGTTAGTCAAATACGTTTGAAACCGAAAGTGGCTTGGGCTTTCGCTGCATATGGAAGGTAAATGGCTTATGTGCTATGTATGTATATATACAAGTGTATGTATGTGTATATGCATGTTTTTGTATAAGTCTTACTCCTTTTATGCCATATACTATATATTGAAGTTTGATTAGAAATACGAAAAGACTTTTTCGACTACCCTATATGTATAATATTTAATATACTTCCTTATGTATGTACATATATGTATGTATGTTCACCCTTAAGAAATATAAAATAATGTATTGTTGAAAAGTCGTTATAAAACTCGTAAAGTTTTATATTCTCTGGTCTAAATGGTAACTGTAAAATTTTTTCCATGAAAAAAGAGACTTTGACTTCAGTACCCATTTCCGGTATTCAAAGTTATTCAAACATTTTGCAATTATACCCCATATAAATACATACACATACACACATACTTATTGTACATTTACGTAAGTATGCGTGCGCATTCACTTGCATTTATTACTATTGGGCGACACCCAAAGGTATCTAAATATTTATCTAAAGCAGTTTACTGTAAATTTTCATATTTGTAGTTGCATTCATAATGCGTGTGTGCATACGGATATCGATACCTCGAACGTTTGCAAATATTGATCACAATCCGGCACTCATTATATGTACGATTGTAGTATTGGCACGAGTTTGCCGCCTTTTAGAAGGGATTAATAAAACAATAAAACCAAAACAACTGCAAAAGCATTAAAACTCTATAATACAATATTTGCCAATTTATTATGTGTGTGTGTGTTTAACAACTACAATAACAATTACAAACACACAATGTTATATGTATGTATGTATGTGGTTGGTTTCATCAGCATTCACACAACATTGGCGGGCGTTGAAACTGATAAAGTCGCAGATTGCTGGCTGCCAGTTGCGATTTACATGGCGAAGGGCGCGTATTCCAAGGAGGCATTTGAATTTGACGCGACAAAGTGTGTTTCAAAAGAACGCATGCATTTTTGTGCTTCACGTAGTTTGTATACATATGTACATATGTACATACATTTGTATACGCTAAATTCTAAAGTGAATTTTGAAAGAATTTTTAGTGCAGCGCTTGCATTGGCTTAAGAAAAGCAGCAGTCGCGGGAACCCTCGTGAGTCAGGCTGTATATGTAGATATATGTAATTCATAAACTCAAGACTCAGTTGTAAGGTTACGTGGGCTCTTTGTGACCCCTAACAAGTGAAATTCTTTCAGTTTGTGTCGGCATTGCTTGTGCATTATTATTAACTGTGTGAAGGCGCCAGCTGTGAGGACGAACTAATAATAAAGCAAGTGTGATAATGGAAATTACATGTGTAGTGCTTTAAGTGCATAGTAAAATAGTAAGGCAGCATAAAATAATAATAACAGTGCTACGTACATAACTTAAAACAATATTTGACTATACGTTGTGCCTTAATTGAAGGAGTCATTTATGCCGCATTGAATTTTTGAGGAATAAAAAAAATGTTCAAATAAAAATATATTCAAAATTAGATGAACCTTACAAAATTAAAAAATACAGGGTGTCCCAAAATAAATGCCGAATTGAATTTTGGGGAATAAAAAAGTTTTTTCAAAGTTTTATATACATATTTGAAAATTAAAAGTTTCTATATTTTCTATAAAAAAATCCAATATTTAAAAAAAATACAGGGTGTCCCGAAATGAACGCAAGATTTAAATTTGCCGCGATTTCAAATAAACTCTTCACAGTTGACCACATTTTGTGTGAAATTTTCGCGCTGCGGCCGCCAAGCTTTCATTATTTTTGAAGTATTGTGCAATGAAGTCACCTTGTTTCATTGTGTAAAGCTCCATTTTTTCTAAGCCTAAACTGTTAGCCCTCGATTTTTTTAGGCTTGTGAAAACCTTACTACATACATAAATGTTGACAAATTTAAATCTTACGTTCATTTTGTGACACCCTTTACTTCCACAACAACTACAGTAATTAGTTTAAACAACAATAAAAAAAAGTACCCTAAAACTTGCTTTATCTGTAATTACTTTGGACCGCCGTAAAATACCCTATTTATCGTAAAGAAATTAGGCCAAAGCGCAAGATTATATTATGTTTTAATGCCTTTGAAGACAACACCTGCTTAACTTGTAAGGTTCCCCACACTAACAACTCGTTCTTATCTAAACCCAACGTTGCGATAACAGTGCTTTATGGGCTCCAGTTTTTTTTTTTAATAGAATACTTTGCGATAGCATGTTTTTAGCTTTTCTCTTGAGTTATTTCTAGCAGAGCGTAAGCGGGTGTAGTACTCTTCAAATAAGTTCATTTTCTGCGCATATTTTCCACTAACATTTCGTACACTTTCAACTAGCCGGTAAATGCCAGCTTTTGCACTCATTTTCCACCCCCGCGTGAAAGGAGTGAGCTTTGGAGCGTCTTCACTGCGAGAGTGCGTTTAGTCATACAGAAATTGCGCCACTTTCGCAGCCAAGCAGCCGTACGCTTGATTTTTATCAGCAGCGTGCACATGGTGTGTTGTCATTTCTGGGAGGGGGCGCAGTAATATACATTTTTAAGTATTAATATAAATGTGGTTGGCAGTGTGTATGGAATTCTATGAAATAGTATGCGTCATATTTACCCGCCAAGTCAATTACACGTCTATTGTATATGTAGCCATGTACATTAGAGAGGGCCGATTTTGTTTCTATAAGTTTCGGAATGCGGCATATATGCTACGGATCATTCTGAACGACTTTGCATGAGGGACTGTGGGTCTAAAACCGGTTTTGTTTCCTTGCCTGAAAAGGCCGATGAAAGAAGATCCAAGCAGCATGCTCATCGAGTCTCAAGGCTATTCCGGGGAATGTGCTGTGGTTATACGATCTTACCGATTTCGACAAATGAGCAAGAGAATAACAAAATGCGCCTACGTATTTAGTTTTATTCGGCTATCTCGGAAAATCCTAAAAAAGACGCCAAAAAATCGCTGGCTCGAAACCCCTTTTAGACCCAAAATCTCTAAGGCAAAGTTGTTTTGAATGTTTTGTAGAAAATATCTCCAAAGCGCGATTTATCCATTTTTTTATGGCTCCTTGTAAATCAACCCGCTCTAATGTGCATAGTCGTCTAAGAAAAATGTAGGCATTTTTTTTAATTTCGGAATGCTCACACCTTGCACTTAAACTTTATTCGTTCATGTTTATACTTTTATGACCTGTTGATTTTAACATTATCCATTTCTCGCATAAAAATTTTTGATGCACGACTTGAAGGCTCATAAAGGTGATATCACATAAACACATCATGCCGTGTGTTCAGCAAGCAGGAATAGAATATACATATGTATGTAGTTTAGTGCTAGTGAGTAGACGCATAATTATAATTTTTTTATATTATTTTTACGCATTCCTAACTGTAATCAAGTTTGTCAATGCGCGCATACGAGTTTGTAGAAAAAACGTGACAAAATGGACCATGAGTTTATCGCAATTGCCTTTTTATTTTTTTTAGTTTGTTATATATTTTTAATTATCATAATAAGCTAATCGAACGATTACATTTTACTTGAACGCCTTTTAAATTGAAAAGTGATATGCATACTGAAAGGCTGGTGGACTTTGAGCCAATGTAGGTTTGATAAGTGTATGAAAATAGGTGGATAGGCGGATAATATGAATGACTTTAATGATATAAGCAACGCATAAACCATTTTTTAACTGTCTACTATGCATTTTGTAAATTTTGGACTCAATAAACTCTCTAGATTTCTAACGAAACAATCTTCCATTATCGGTTCAAGCTGCTAAAGCTCTTTCTTTCCAATTTATTAAATTAAAAAAAGATAAGTTGTTTAAAAAAAATTAAAAAAATACAAGCAGCATTTAACCACACACGCGTTGGCTTGGCTTCTGACCTGAAATATATAAACATTTCAATATACATACATTATGTATAATACATACAAACATACATATATATCAGTATTTACATACAACAACTACTGTGCGATATATTGTGGTGCGAAACTGGGCCACACAGCTGTGCAAAAAAATTAAACAAGAGTAGAATTTCAATTTACATTAGGAACCATTTAGCCATACGCCTTCGCTCTCACGCATTTCAAAGCAGGCGACGCTCTACTTGAGCGCTTTTAGGCTTTTAGGCGTACTCACTGAGTGCCGGCAATGCTTGGAATCACTCAAAGCGTGCACATTATATATGACAGGAAAATGCCTCCCTTTGACGCTTTGCCCACGAAAGCGCTGCACACCCCTGAAATGCTACTCACTACTAGAGTTTAGTTAGTTGAACGGCAGGCGACAACGTGTGTGCTTAACAGCATAACTGAATGGCTGGCGAACTTAGGGAAAAATACCTTCGAAAACAAAGTGCATAAGTTGAATGAAAATTGCAGAGAAATAAGCGCTTACTAAAACAAATACTAATAAAAATAATTTATTAATAAATAATACAACTAAAAGCAGGAAAAAAACACGTGAGATACGCAGGCTGAAAGTTTGTTTGGCGACGGATTGAAAAAAATCGATTTTTGTGCGTGAGCAAGACACGGAAAAAGTGCGCGCAAGGCGGCGGAGCTATTTAAAAATATATACTTCACACATACACACACATATACACTAAGAGAGACGCACGTCAACACAAGTCAATTGCAATTTGTTTGTGAAATTTCCAAAAACTAAACCAAAAACTGCGTTATTATTAAGCATGGAGACAGCAAATATACGCTTCAACGCGCTGCCTCAAGCCCCCAGCTGCGGGAGCCACAGTGTCGGCGAATGCAGAAGCAACAACTGCAGCAGCAAGCTGGCCGACGCCAAAGAGCCGGTCGCTGCGCCCGCCACTGTGCTGCTGGATAAGCGCTTCTCGCGGCAAGTGCAGGGTGTGTATCCGCTGCGACGGTGAGTACTCAAGCAAGTTTAACGAAAATTTGTATTAAAAGCACAAATCTCTATCGTTTCCGTGCGGCTGCAGTCAGGACGTGCTGAAGTGGTACGGCTGGGGCTACAAAGACTCACAGTTCTATGTGGACAATGGCATCATCGGCTTCAAGGGTGACAAGTATGTAATGAAGCTCGTCTTCTTGTTTGTTTACGCGCTTGTGTAGACACGTTTGTTTCTGACGTTTGCTTTATTTAGGCTACATAATGACTTTATTGTTTGTATGTATGTAGGCGAGTGTGTTATTTATGCTGAAACTGGTATTAGCCAGAGTTTGGTGGCTACAATTATCAGCGAGTCAGTTTGGCGGCGATATTGGATACTTCCTGTGACTTCGCTAATTTAGCGCGTCTGAATGAGTCATTGAACCTGCGTAGATGCAGCTAAGAAGTACTCTAATTCTTCACGCTGACAACAAAGTACTCACTTACATATATACAACCAAGAAAACTATCGTATCAGTGTATGGAAACTGCAGCTTTTCGTCTTTTCCACAGGTATCCACTTGAAGGCTGCATGTTGCCCTACTTCACCGAATGGGTTTACAGTAAATTCAATTTGCGTATCGAGAAGAATTTACCCTCTCCGAAAATGCCTACCGAGTTTCCGGCACCCACCGTGAATGCGCCCTTCCTGCGTGAACTCGAAGCAACTAAGCTGACGAGCTCGCAGTCTGGCGAGGACCGTCTCATACGCTGTCACGGTCAGACGCTGCACGATATCTACTATCTTTGGCGCAATGAATTCAAGCGTATTCCCGACATAGTCGTCTGGCCGCACAGTCACGAGGATGTGGTGCGGCTTGTGGCGCTCGCCAATAGACATAATGTTGTGGTTATACCGTATGGCGGTGGCACCTCTGTGTCTGGCTCAATTACTTGTCCGCAAGTAGAGCAACGTATGATCTGCGTGTTGGATACGTCACAGATGAATCGTATGCTGTGGCTGAATAAAGCCAATTTGACTGTGTGCTTTGAGGCGGGCATTGTGGGACAGGATTTGGAGCGCGAATTGCAAAAACTCGGTTTGACTGTGGGTCATGAACCGGACAGTTATGAGTTTTCCACACTCGGTGGTTGGGTGGCGACACGCGCCTCTGGCATGAAGAAGAACGTCTACGGCAATATAGAGGATTTGGTGGTGCGTGTCCGTTTGGTTACCGCGTCTGGAGAGGTGCTGGAGCGTGAGTGTATGGCGCCGCGTGTTTCGTGTGGTCCGGACTTCAACCATGTGATAATGGGCTCCGAGGGCACACTTGGCGTTGTGACTGAGGTGGTGCTGAAAGTGCGTCCACTGCCCGCCGTGAAACGTTATGGCTCGCTGGTTTTCCCCGATTTCGAGAGCGGCGTACAATTTATGCGGGAAGTTGCGCGTCGCCGCTGCCAACCGGCGTCGGTGCGGTTAGTGGATAACGAACAATTCGTTATGGGACAAACACTGAAGCCAGTGCGAGGCTGGTTGGCTGGTTTGCTGGATTCATTGAAGAAAACCTACATCACGGCTTGGAAGGGTTTGGATTTAACGAAAATGTGTGCGGCAACTTTGCTATTTGAGGGCAATGAGGAAGATGTGCGACGAGAGGAGGCGCTCATTTATCAGATTGCTAAGCAGTTTAAAGGATTTCCGGCAGGTGGTGATAATGGCGAACGTGGCTACATACTAACATTCGTCATAGCGTACATAAGGGTGAGTTCGAGACACAAAAGAAATCCAATGGTATATGTAATAATATTTATTTCTACTCCGCTGCAGGATTTCGCATTAAACCAAGAGATCGTTGCGGAGTCCTTTGAGACATCTGTGCCATGGGACCGCTGCAGTTCGCTGTGTCGGAATGTGAAACGCCGTGTGGAAGCGGTGAGTTCTTTGCCATTTGTGTAAGCAATTTTGCCGTTTTGTGTACATAGATAATACACAGCGTGGCAATTTCCTGTTTTACCTCTACTTTCAAAATGTTGATTCAATTATCGAAAGCCGTTAACTATCTCTGTATTTCAGGAATGTCACAAGCGTAGCATTAAGAACTTCATCATTTCCTGTCGCGTAACGCAGACCTACGACGCCGGCGCTTGCGTTTACTTCTACTTCGGCTTTAGGCACACCGGCATTGCCGATCCTGTCGCCACATTCGAGCAGATTGAGACGGGTGCACGCGACGAGATACTCGCCTCGGGCGGCTCGCTGTCGCATCATCACGGCGTTGGTAAAATACGCAGCCAATGGTATGAGAATACCGTTTCCAAATCCGGCAGTGCACTGTACCTGGCGGCGAAAAGACAACTCGACCCGAAAAATATTTTCGCCGCAGGAAATTTGCTGACCAAAAAGAGTGGCGTAGAAGCGTCGCTGCATCAAACCACCGTTGAGTCGAGTTCATTAGTTAAGGCGAAACTATAAAGTTCGAGTATCAACCGAAATGAAACCACAGATAAGAGACATTAGTTTTATGTTGGCTTTAGCGAAATGTAGTGGAATTAACTCAAAAAGTTTGTCATTTTTTTACTTTTGTATTAGCGCTAGTTTAACATGAGTGTTGTTGTACATAAACTTAATTTTCTTACTTAATTATTTAATGTTTTGTTTAAGGACTTCAATTCTGTCTTATTGTATGGAATATACTGTTATAATGGGTGATTTTCTAATTCAAACGTACGGTTCATATTTATTACACTAGTTTACACTAACTAATTTTTATTATTCCTCTTTACTGGCATATGGAACTTCGGTATATGCACGATTAGAAAAGGTGTTTGAAGTTTTCTAGTACAGAAAAAAAAAATAAAATAAGACCCGTTATAAAAATTAATTTGTCTTTTTATGACTTGGCAAGGCAATATTCATAAATTTTCGAACCCGAGAAAAGTTAAGGAAAAGGTGACAGTTGATACTTCTCACAACCTTCGCCAGTTGGATATTAGTAGTAACATTATATAACGCGTCAACTGAAAAGTCCTGGCTTGATTTTTAGTTAGCCATAACCTTCAAAATGCCTTAGTATAAATTTGACAGCTGTCTGAAATATGGCTTGATGGTGAGCTTCTGGACGCAACATCTGGAAAATTAGCCATCAAGGATTGGTATGTGGTCAGTGGACGCCCAAAAAAGATTGTTACCAACGAAATCATCAAAAAAGTCCACAAACTATTTTTCGATGACTCTTAAGTGAAGTTGTTCGAGAGAGCAGGCACACTTAAGATATCAACTGAATGTGTAAATCATATAAATCATGAATATTTGGATATGAGAAAGCTCTATGCAAAGCGGGTGTCATGCGAGGTCACTTTTGTCCAAGAACAACGATGATTTGATGATTCGGTGCAGTGTTTGGCGATCTTAAAACGTATTGAAACCGAGTTTTTGCGTCGATATGTGACAATTGATGAAAGCTGGATCCATCGTTTCACTCGGAAGTCTAATCGACAGTCATCCTAGTGAACTGCACATGATGAAAACGATCCAAATCGAGGAAAACGCAACAGTCGCGTATGGAATAATTTTTATTGGCTACTTTGAAATTGAGCAACGACTTGTTTCCGCAACCTCCGTATTCTCCAGATCTGGCCCCCAGCTCCTATTTCCTGTTCTCAAACCTCAAAAGAATGCTCGATGGGAAGAAATTTGCTGCTTTGTCGAAACTGAGAAGCAAAGGACAAATCATACTACAATTGGTATCGAGAAGTTGGAGAGTCGCTATAATCAGTATACGACCGTTGAAGGGAACTACATACATATGTTGAACAAAAATTAGAACTAAAAAAAGTGTTTTACTATGGTAGATCGAGGACTCTTCAACCTGTCATCATTTTGCCTTTACGATTATAGAACTAAAAAGTATCTGAGCACAAAAATCGTTTTAAAAATATATTCAGCAATCCAAGTAAGTTCACCCCTTAGCTGAAACCAGACACGTCCGAAAAAAATCAATTGAAAATGCGAGTGAATAACTTCGAAGGCACTGCGTGACTACATATTGCAGCTGTAAAGTTCTCAGAACAAATATGCAACCGCAAATTGAATGCGAATGTGCACCGCCCTACCGCCAGGTCGCCAACGCCACTGCAGCAACCAAATGTCACATCAACCAGCGTTGAACGGCTGAAGGAATTTATTGCTAAGTACTTTTTATCGCTGAAATATTGACATTTTTGTATTTCTTGACACGTCAGTTCGAACGCATGTCTGCTCTGATTTCTGCAGCGGTGAACCAGTTATTTCAAATTCTTACCTCGAGAGTGGAAACTGCAGCTGCAACATGTCGGACGTGCAGTTTATGGCGGTTGCGCAGCCGGTTGAAGGTGGCGCTGCATGCGAGGCAGCAACAAAGTGAAGAGCTTAAATGAAACATGCGCGAATATCGCCAACAACTTCATGCCCCGCGTTCATATGTCAAAATGTCAACTTCGTTAGCGCATAACAACGCACTAACGCTTCGCCTTGGCGCACAATCTGAAATGTCGATGCAGGAACTGAGTGGCTAATGGCGACGACGCGCTGGAGCATGCGCTTCCAATAGATACCGACACATACACATCTACATGTGTTTATAGGCTCATGGCTGCGAGAGTTGTAGAGGAATACGAACTGGTGACAGCCATTTGGCGGCGTTGCGCGTGATAACAGCTTGGATACGTTGCTCGGAGTTGGAAGCGGTGCACGCGAATGTCAATGCGTTGCACATGCAACCAAGAGGTGCATGCGAGTCAGATTGTCGTGTGGATAGGCTAATGAATGAATGTTGTCTTCAATTTAGACGTTGTTGTTGTTGACAATGATGATTTATTTAATAAAACGTTGCAAATGTGTTGATGTATTGACATTTATGCTAACGGAGTGGTAATGAAAACCGCAACTTTGGCGAATTGAAGTGGTCACATGGAAAGGAAACAAATGAAGTGAGAGATATTTATTAGTCGAAATGTCAAATTGTTACTGGGTAGTGTATGAACTCCAAGATCTGAAATTCTTTAAGTTGTAAGCTCTTCAACCCTTCTAAGTATTATAAATAAATTTTGAAAATTTTCTATTCTAAGATATTGAAAAGGTTTAGCGTCACAAGTTGACATTAGGCGAAGCTGGCTGCCAGCAGGCTCTATAAAAGATAGCAGGCACCGGGCCTGGCCAGTGCCTCGGTGACTTTTCCGCCGTGATTTGGAGGTCATAAGGTGAGCTCACGGGAAGCTGGCTGCCAGCTGGCCTTATATAAGTGAAGTGGGCGACGGATCAGGCCAGTGCTTGGGTGACTCCCGCGCCGCGTTGTGATAGTGCATTGCTTTATTTTATAGGCTGTCTGACGTTTTTTTCTGGGTGGCTCGAAGGAAGCTCGTAAGAGTGGGAGGTTCTTCGACCGCGCTATCTTCTGTAAATAATATAAAACCCTTTTGTCAATCTGGTGTATATGTTAAGCTTAGATATGCATACACCCGAGTGCTTACTTACAAACATAGAAATATTTATACCGTTTTCTTTAATAGCTCTGGTGTGTGCAATATGTTGCATTTGTCACCCATTTCACCAGATTAATTTCTGCACAATTGCTCTTTCACCTGAAGACAATCGAACAGTTAACTTATAGAGGAAGTGAAATGAAGTGTGACAAAGGCCTCAGAATCGGCGCAGTCGCAGTGCCTCGCAGAAGAAGTAGCACTAAAATCAATTGCGTCGGCAACAATAAGCCTTCAGCTTTAGTCTTAACAACGCAGCATCTTCTTGTCAACTTGGCTAACAACTTTGGCGAACAACAATTACAATAACAACGCGCCAGTCAACAACAAGACATCGACGCAACTAATGGCTACTCAGCGACTGTCTGCTGCCACATTTCATTTGTAAGCTGCCGCTGCCGCTGCCATGCTACTCCATGGCAATTATAATCGCCACAAAAATGCTCAAAAAAGATCCGAAATATAAAAATGTGCGCGAAAATAATGGCCGGTTGCTGCTGATAATAATAATAAAGAAACGATTCGCATGTCGCGGCCATACGCTTCCTCTTCATTGTGCCCGCGAGTATGTGTGTTTGCACAGCGAGTGCCGCGTGTCGAGTGGCGGCAACTTGACCTACACTCACGCGGCGGGTTAATTGCCGCTACATTCGTAAACTATCACTGCCAAGCCGCGCGGCACAATGTGCGAAATTCATTCGGCTTCCTGTTTCTGCAAACAAAAAGATCTTAGCGAGGACGGGTTTATTTCGGGTGCAACCAAAAGTTATATTAAGTTAGAAAAACGTTAACTTCAGCTGCACCGAAGCCCTTATATCCTTTACATTGGCATTTCTTATAACATAATAGGGTATAAAATCTTTTGCACTTCTGTAGGGGTGCATTATGAGGTCAATGACACTTTTTTTACATTTTATGAGGTCATTGAAATTATTTTTTACATTTTTTCGAGGTCAATAACCCCTTTGTCATTGACCCATTTCACTTTTAGCCAAGTCCACAACTTTTTTTTACATTTGGGTTCACTGACCCTTTTATTTACATTTTTTGGGGTCAATTACCCTTATGTTTTCATTATGAGGTTATTGGCCTTATTGTCTACATAGGTCAGTGACCATTTGTTTACATTTAGCCAAGTCCACAACCTTTGTTTACATTTAGCCAAGTTAACAACTTTTGTTTACATTTATTGTCCCCTGCGGTTATCGGCCTTATTGTCTACATTTTTTTTACATTTAGCCAAGTCCGCAACCTTTGTTTACATTTAACCAAGTCCACAACCTTTGTTTACATTTAGGGTCCACTGAACCTTGGGTGAATGGCTCTTTTGTTTACATTAAGAGGTCGATGACCTTATTGTTTACACTCTCCCGAGGTTAATGATCCCTTTGTTAACATTTTGTAGGTCAATGACCCATTCGTTTACTTTTAGCCAAGTCCGCAACCTTTGTTTGCAATTGGGTTGACTGGTGCCAAGGAACATGTGTACCAATCTTCATCAAGATATATAGGTTTAGCTCATCATCCTGATCATTTGTATATGGATATAGGGTATATCCAACTCATTTAGTTTTAGCGGATAAAAAAAACCGTTATGTGAACAAAACTATTATACTTTATAGCAACATGTTGCTAGAGCATAACAACAACGCAACGCTGCAATCGCGTTGTTTGCGTTGGTGGTTAAATGAAAATGCGCTTTCGGATCTTCGCTCAGACGCGCGCTCCAGTATCTATATACATACATATTTATAGACGTATATATGAATGTGGCTGTGTGCTAAGCTTTGGTGTGCGCGTTTTCACATTTTCTGCAATAAAATTTTAACAAATTGCCAATTCGTGTCGTTGTCAGTGTTGTTGGCGCAACCGTCAGCATCAACACCAGCGCCACCAACAAACTGTTGTGGGCGTAACGGCATGGCTGGCGTTCAAATACTTGTTCTAACAAAGCGATGCGCTTGTGTATGCGTCCCTTTGTATGTTTTTGGCTTTCGGTTGCTTTTGCCATTGTTAGAGAGGAGCTTATTCTGTTATGTATTTAGCCTCCAGACGCGCTAAGATGGAAAAGTTCTCAGAAAACATCTATTGAGACACGGTAGAACATTCCTAAATGACTACTAGTGTCGATAAATATGTATATGTAGGTTTGTATGTATGTAAGGGCATGAATATTGAATTAATGCATTTTTATGATTTTCAAAATCGTGAGCTCTTAATTTGCAGCAAATTATTTGTATGAAGCTAGGAGTAATAGGTCGTTACGTTACCGCTAAAGCCTTAATGGCATATCCAAATAAGTTCAAGTGTTTTTTCAAATATTTTTTTAAAAGATTCCAAATTCTAACTAAGAAGGAATTCCAAATCGAACGCGCTTCATCTGTCTGTTCTATGTTTTTTCTAAGAAGGATCTTCTTATTTTCTTGGTAATGCGTAAATATTTGTTCCAACAATTATCAGTTTATCTCAACTTTCCTTATTTTCTCAATTTTGTGCAACTTAATCCTTTCGTTTGCTTTGAAGCGCCTATGCAAGCCTACTTGCCACACCGCTTGCACTAATCTACAACAGTTATTTACCCACATGGACCACCAAAAGAGCATAAGTGGAGCAACTGCTTATGCACAACACTGACAACTCGACTGATTTATGAACTTAAGTAGTTTGCTTGACTTGACTTGGCGCGCTCCTACACGTCACGTTCGAGCGAACTCAACGCAAACACAATAAAAATACACAAATACAAGAACAAAACAAACAAACCATTCAAGTAAACTGCTGATGCATCCTTATCATCCAGCATTTGTATGCGCTGCATCCTTTCACTTTGGGCTAAACAAACAAAAACGTGCAACAAGGTAAAACAAATACTCCACAACACACACACACTCCGCACCCCTGAGATGGGCAGAGAAAATATTTGGAAGCAATTTCAAAGAGCAAAATGTTGGAGGCAGCAACATGAAAAGTGAGTGGTTTATGTGGTTGTAAATTTAAATGGCTCACAAGAGTGGCTGCGCATGCGTCTGGCACCGAAACGCTGGTCAGCATTATAAGAACTTTCAGAGTCGAAGTTACAAAAAAAATAATAATAAACAAGTAATGAAATTACAAAAAAAATTAAAAACAAAACGACTGCATGCCTTTAATTGAACCCTTTGGTTGAACTCGTTGCTTGTGCGCCTGCTCACCCGCGTGCACCTCTGACAGAGTATGGAATTACGCTGCATATTAGCATCGCTATGCACAGCTGCCACGATTGCCGCATATGGCCTGCGCAGTTGAGAGAAAAGAACCAAAAATACACATGAAGGCGTACACCACGGTCATTTAAGTGGGCACGTACTGCACCTTGTGCCCCGCTACGAGCTCGAGGGTGTCCAATGCTGCGCGCCAGACACCACTTCCCGATTTTGTAGTCACTTTTCAACTGTCTCGTACTTCTGATATCTTTGCTGAATGGCCTGGTCAGTCTGTTGACGGACAACGTCTGCGCGCCACCGCTGATGACCTTCTCACCGCGGGCGTACGTCGCCCTGTGGCGTAATTTGAAATGAAAACCCGTAGAGTTTAACTGTGTCTTGCGCTACTATGTGCCAACACCAATGCCGGCTACGAAGATGATTGTTTGAACTCCGTTGTTTTTCCTCGATTTTTTGTGTGTGTTAATTAGTTGCGCGAGGGGATGCTGAATGAATTTAAGGTTGGCACTTGCGTTTAAAAAGGTAAAAATGGAAAAAAGTAATATTTTATTACGAGGAAATGCGTTTTAAAAGACATGTATTAACTGTTATCGTGGTTTTTGCTGTCTTAGGCAGCCAAAAAGCAACTTTCAACATTCAAATGTTGCTGGCAACATTGTGTGTAGCAACATGTACCAATTGACCAAAAGAGAGCGAGGGAGAGAGTTTTTATTAGTTGGCGGTGGTTGTGTAGGCGCATAAAAGTTGATACTAGTAGTAAAGCAACAATAAAAATAAAGTCAATAACAAATACGCGCGTACTAATATGCCTTAACCCATTAAAGGCGATTGTGTATTTAAAAACCTGAGAAGAAACTGCTAATATAAAGAGTTTGCTTTAGATATTCACATGTCTCTTATTCTATATATTGATTGTATATACAATAGATTGGATATGTATGTATATACAGGGTTTTCCAATACGAGCGACATGATTCCTTAAATATGAGAAAACACTAATCGTTAAGGAAATTGAAATTCAAATTTTTTTAATGGGAAGTACACTCGATACAATTAAGTTTTGAATATAATATCATTCAATGGCCTCCACGACTTCTTTTGCAGGAACGATTTTCGAGTACTTTAACAACTAAATCAAGTCGTACGTCATAAATAGCACGTTCGATATTGACTTCTAAAGCTTGAAGAGAGTTTGGTTTACCACCAGATCAATGACTTCTAATAATCCCACAAGAAGCAGTCTAATGACGTTAAATCACAACTTCTTGGAAGTCAATCAATGACACAATATCTTGAATCTCCAAACTTGTCCGCAATAATTGAGTTGTTGTATTTTCTTTGTGCTACTGGCTTTCTTGAAACAATTGCTGTCAAGATCAACTTGCGGCCATAAAAAGTTGGTTATCTTCGATCTATACCGATTTCCATTGACAGTAACGGTGTCACCAGCTTCATTTCGATAGACGTACAGACCGATGATTCCACCAGATCAAAAAATGCACCAAACTTTCAATTTAGGGGAACGTAATGGTTGTTCATGAATGATTTGTGGATTTTTTTGCACTAGAGTCGACAGTTTTGTTTATTTACCGCACCACTCAGATGAAAGTGAGCCTCATCGGAGAAGATGATTTTTTTTAAATCCTTATCGTTTTCAAGTTGTTACAAGGAAAACTCAGCAAGTTCACGACGTTTACGGTGGTTCAATGGCTTCAGTTCTTGAGTGAAAACAATTTTATAGAGATGCAAACCCAATCCCTTCTCAAAATCCACCAGTTTGTGGTTTGAGACAGTCCCAATTCTTGAAAACGTTTTGGAATCGACATCAATCGTTCTTTAGCTCTGTAATAAGATCAATTCTCATGGGAAGCCTCCTGGCGCATATTTCCTGGATTTGAAGAGCTGAAAGAACGAAGAAAACTGTGGTATAAATAAACTATTTAAACAATTGAAGGAAAACTATTTCAGGTTAGTAAACATTTCAATTAGTAGATGGGATAGTTGTGGTAAAAGGTTTAGCGGTACAGCAGCACACACAATACTCATATTGCTCAAATTCTAATAAATGTTAAAAATGTGTCTTTGACAGTCAGCGGAGGGTTAAGCAGTCACCTTCACCACTACTGGCAGCACCTTATGCAAAAGGCAAATCGTCTTAGCTGTTGTGCGCCTAAACACACACATATATAGTATGTATGCCCATTCATGTGTCTGAACGGCGGCACGAGTGTGCAAAAATACAAGCGAGCAGCCGAGACTTTTGTTTACCTTAGCGAGGGGGCACGTTCGTTGCTTCAGTCATTGATGAGCCGTCAACGAATGTTGCACGTCTCTCGCAGTGAACGTAAAGTAACGTCGGAGTTGCAATAAGTGATTTCATATAACCGTACTGCATACATACACATACATACAAATGTATGCGTGAAGTGTTTATAGACAGTGCATATTGTGAAGACCACCGTTTGTTGTTGTTTTGCTGCAATGCTGTGAGGTGGGTGCATGTGGACTTTGCGACGCGAGTAGTCTGAAAGGTGCAAAATTGTATTTAAAATCATTTTATGGCTTAGTATTGTTGTTGTTGGCGCTTGGTTAATAAACAAAAGGTGAACTAACACACGTACGTTGCATTGGCTGCAAAGGTTGAGGATTTGTGGTGCTTTGCTTCTTCCAAATTTCGCATGGTTCTAATTATGCGCCGCTTCGTTCGATTATGTGTTATTGCTATTGTTTTTGTTGTCAATTGCGTGCTGGCGGTGCGTCTAAACATCCTATTTATCGCTCTCCGGCTGTGACAGCTGCTTTGCTAAGCGCGCTGCTGTTTTATTGTGTATCTTGGCATTGCATCTCAGCTGCCGTTGCCGCTGTCACTAGCAATAACAACAATAACAGCAACTGGTTAGAGTTGAAGGTGGCAGCTGTTGCATTCGCCGGTGTTTGGTGCTGCAGAAATCAGTCTGCCTGCAGTCGTTGCGCTTGCAACAGCGTCGTGAACGGTTAATGTGACGAATAAGAAGTGGAAGAAGTGTAAAAATCTAATGAAAATTTGTGTATAAAAATTGCGTGTGTTTAAAATTTATTTATTTCAAAGGTGAAGAAATTTATGTGTTTTTTTAGTTGTTAGTGCGAGTGAGTTGCCTATAAATAATTAAAAGGTTAATTCGTTTCAAATCGCATAACATAAAAGGTGTTTTTTAGAGTTAAATATTATTTTCAAGATCAAAGGGATTTAATTGTGTACATAAATAGTGCCGAAAATAAAAAAAGTTTGGAATTTTGTAATTGATTTTTTGTGGTCTGTGAAATATTTGTATTTACATATGTACATATATATGTATGTGCAATATTTTGTAGTGTTGAAAAATAGCCAATTCTAAAAAACTTTTCCTTTCTCAAATTTGATCCGGATTGACAAAAAAATAAATTTTTATGTACACATTATACAAATTTTTAAAAATCAAAATTTTCTATTAAATTTTTTGACACGTAAAAATTTCGATCCGTAACCAAACACCACTTATAAATGCTAGTAATGAATATTAAAAAATGCTAAGCAAAATATAAATAGCTGAATAAATTTTCATTAGTTATAATATACTATTTTGTTGTTGCGCCTTCAGCCTTGTGAGTTTTAATTGATTAAAATTTTCTCCGAATTATGATTTTTTGCCGTTTTTAAAATCAAAATCAAAACTCCAAGCCGTGAAAAATATAGCAATAAAATGCATTTTAATGCGTATTTTTGTTTTTGTACAACGCACGCATTTTGGGCTGTGGGAAAATATTTTTCGAGACATTTCGGCGCAGTTTTTATTTATTTTAACTTTTTTTTGACAAACCCATTTTGAGACAGGTGCTTTAACTAATGATCTCCGTGACCGCGTGCATGCATGTGCTGTTGCACACATACAAACATAAAAATGTTTTAGTTTGTGGGGTAAACAGTTTTTCTCGTCACATAATATATTTTCCAAGCAGCCGAATACTTGTACTAATGTTGTTGTTGTTGTGACACTTAAAATGCATTTTAATGGCAGCCAGCTCAGACTAATGAAAATGTTTAATTGAAATAGAAGCAAAATGTTGCTAACATAAAAAATCAACAGTGCTGTTATTATTGCAGCAGTTTTTATGCCCTGAATAAGATGTATACGCGAACTGGTCCCTCAGTTTTTGAGATATCGATGTGAAAATAATCAACTGTGCTTTTCTCACCAAAAAGCTGCTCATTTGTCGGAATGGTCGATATCGGACCACTCGGAATTAAGTGCTTGTATGGAAAACTTTTTCATTTGACGAGATTTTTGAACGAAATTTTGTATAGAATATTTACTAAAGCAACGATGTAAGATCCATAGAAATTGTTCAGATCGCACCAATATAGCATATAGCTGTCATACAAACTGAAAGATCGTAATAAAGTGTTTATATGGAGAACTTTGTCAATTGACGAGATATTTTGACTGAGGCAGTAATGTAATATTCGAAGAAATTATTTACTACTATATCATATATCATATAGCACTTATACAAACTGACTCATCAAAATTAAGTTATTTTAAAGAATTTTTTGTATTTGTGAAGGTTATTAAAGTTTCATTTTCTTTTTTTTTTCTCAAGTCGCGCAGGTGCAACCCGAGACGTAAAGTGTGGCATCCGATTTTTGTTAATATAACCTATTGAAGTCGTTGCGGTCAGTTTTTAGACTTCAATGTTTTGCTTATTATTTTTTCTAATTAAAATGCGCTTTGCATCCACCAAATTGGCAATTCTTTATTGACGCAGTTGTTGCTCTTAATGTTAGCGGATTGTTTGTATTTGGTTAATACCGTAATATTCAACATTTATGTCATTCATTGACTTTACATTTATAATTTCAGCGGTTGCCTATTTGTTTTTGCATTTGTTGTCTTTTTGCTTGCTATTGATTCAATTGAATCGGTTTACTTTTGCCAATTTTTTTCGCTAATTAGTTTCTGTGGTTTCAGCTGCTAATCTCGTTTGTGTCTGTAGACAATAATGCTTGATTTGTTATTGTTGCTTTTAATTAGATAAAAATACGCAAACTATGGTATGTAAACATGTACTCTATGTCTACTTATATATGTACATATGATTATGGCACTCTATAGAAAATCGCTTTGCATTGTAGATAAAATACACTTTACGCGCCCAGCTACAAACCTTGGTAGGAAGTATGCAAAAAGAGCGCGCGACAAAGAACTTCAAGGTCACTTGAAAATGTTATTATTATTTTTTAGCAGTTTTTAATTATGAGTGTCCATACTAAACGCTGTTAATCATAAAATATGACAACTTCATATTTACTCGCTTATCTGTGTGTAGAACTATCGTAGAAGAGCTGTATGATTGATGAACCTGTTTAATAGGAACTTTGTTAAGATTATAACTATTATACTGGATCAGAGAAAATATATAAAAAACTTCTATTATTTTTTAAGAGCATGTGCGAATGCGTAAATGAACGAATTCTCATGTCTCTGCTATATTTCACAGCCTTTGCTTAAATGAAAGCGTGAGCTCGCCTACAAATTTAGCGCTGAAATGCAAGTGTTATAAAAAACAGTCTCCGGTATTACGTGGATGCTCTCTTTATCCGTTGATTTTCAATAAAATCTGAAAATAATATTTGGACTCATACATTTAAGATAGTCTTAGCTGTGAGGTTTCTAATTACACTAATTTACACGCATTTTACGACTATGAAGTTAGAGGCTGTTTTTTGCTAATTTTGGGTTACTAAAATCGAAAATCCTAACATGTACGATTTGAGTTGTAGTCAGTAAGTATTTTGGAGGCAGTAGGAGTCAAACCATCACAATGGCGAAGATGGCTGCAAGTGATTGAAAATTTTTGAACTCAAACTCATTTTCAGGGCACCTAAAATACCCTACACCTCTTACGACATGAGTCACAAATCTTTCCCTCTAATTTGGTGAGTACTGTTATCCGTGTTACGGTATACCTATACATCATACACATATTGCCATTTAAATAAATAATAAAACATTTTTCTCAATAAGGAAATTTCCACTTACTTTTGGCGATGTCCAAGTACCAAATAGGTGCGGTTTTCTGGTTTTCTAATTTATTGCTTTATTTTTGGGTATTTCGATTGAGATGATTTCGGCATGCAAACTCGTTATGATTTCAATTGATAAAAGTGCAAAAATTTTAATTTAAAAAATGATTTGTAAATTAATACCCCCAAATATATAAATGCAGAAAGCCTGCAAGCAAAAAAGTAATCGAAAATCTATCAAACCGTTTTTTCTGGTTGACTTCGGCTGCACCGAAGCTTGAAAACCTTTCACACGTTATTTGATATAAACAAATATTTTTTATAGTGATCCGTTCTGCATAACTTATTTGAAGATTGATTGTTAAGTATCTTGTTAAATAATAAAGTTCTCCATTCAAGAACTTGATTACAATCGATACACTGATTATAGCGGCCCTCCAACTTTTCGATCCCATTTTTATAGTACGATTTGCCCCTTGCTTCGAAATAGGCCTGTTTCGGCGATTACCTCTTCATTCGATGAAGCGAGCATTCTTTTAAGATCTAAGAACCGGAAATAGGAGCTGGGGCCCAGATCTAAATGCGGAAGAAATTCGAAAACCAATTAGCTTTTAGCCATCGTTTCTGACACGGTGATAAAACATCACTTTCTTTTTCTTCAAATGAGACCATTTTCGACGATATCGTTCAATATCGCTACGTAATAGTCGCTGTTGATGATACTTCCTTTTTCAACTCAGTAACTAAAAATTATTCCATGGCATCCCAAAATACAGACACCTTAACCTTATCAGCCATCTGATGCGTTTTTGCACGCTTTGGAGCTGGATCATCGTATGCGGTCTACTCAGATGTCTGTCGATTGGACTACGGAGCCATCTTTCAGCCATTGTCACATATCGACGTAAAAACTCGGTTTTATTTCGCTCGAACATCTCCAAGCACTGCTCATCAACTCGTCATGGTTTTTGGTGGAAAGTGAACTCCCGTGGCACTCACTTTGCACGGAGCTTTCTCATACCAATGTAATCGTGAATGATATGATGTACCCGTTTAGTTGATCTCTTAAGAGTACCAACTTCACTTTACGGTCATCCAAAATTCTTCTTCTTTTTAATTGGCGTAGACACCGCTTACGCGATTATAGCCAAAATTATTGTCGATTTTTTTTTGATGTTTTCGTCGGTAACATCCTCTTTCGGGCTTCCAATCCGTTCATCGTTTTCGGTGCTCATTTTCCCACATCTTACCAATTCCCCATGGTTGATTTTATCGGGGTGGTATCCGGAAACTCGTCATCAAGCCAAGTTTTTGCATCAAACGTATTTTTTTTCCTACAAAACTCAATATTTTATCCATTTTTTCACAATAACAAAGGGTGCTTCACTCGAACTTATATAATTCTCAAACTAATGATCCAGGTCGAAATTGTTTTAAAGGTTAGCGCTAACTAAAAGTTGCTCTAGTATAACAATCCGTGTTAATTGACCTCTTATACCCTGAAAGTGCTGGTATTCACAAGACTGAGTACCGGTGATCACAGTTCTCGTAAGGCTTCGGTTTCATTTCGGAATGCAAAATTTCTAAATCAAACAAAACACAAAACACTTTCGTTTGAAGGCTTAATTGTTATGCTTTGCAGGCGTTGTTGCCAGCAACATGAATAGATTATCGTGCCAGAGCGATCATGTAAACAATTGAACACTTTGCTGCAACATAACATAGCGACAACAACAACAACAACCAACACTAAACAAAACACTGAAATTGAAATTGAATTGCAAATCTTGAAGGCGACCTTTATGTCGAGTTGAGTAAACAAAAAACACTTTGATTTCTATTTACAGCACAACAACAAAACTAACAACACTAACAAGCGTAGCAGCAGCAGTGAGACAACACGGCAACAACAAGAGAACAGCAACAAAGTATTGCCAACAGCCGACTAATTAACATGCAACGAGTGTGAGCAACGAGTGTGAGCAACGTGCGCGAATACTAAAAAAACAGAGAAGAGAAGCGAAGCGAAGCGAAGACAACGCCATACAGCAACACAAACAAAAAAACGGCAAGTGTACAGTGCAGATCGTTAACAGCCGCTGGCGGAAAAGTTGCAGTGAGTCAATGCGAGCGCAATAAGTACAAGAAAAGACTTGGCAACAACAACAATAAAATTGCCAACAACAACAATAGCATTGCTAGCAACATAGGGAAGAGTGCATTATTTGTTGCGAACCAACGCTTGGTGGCGGGCAACAGCATGCGCCGCGATAAAACTTGAATGCACAATGAACTGAGCTGTGAGTGAGCAACGTGCAACGTGCGGCAAGCGATAAAGGATTGGCCAACAAGGTATCTGCTACAAAATCGGCGGCGGCAACAAGGAAACATTGTATACATACAACGAAATTCATTAGCGGCCTGCGCAGAGTGACAACATTAACACCAGCGGTTGCAACAAGGCAACAACAAATAGCAAAAAATATTTTATTGGATATCGCCACTGTGACTGCACCCTTTTAAAGTTTCCAGCCGAATTGACAGGCGCTGATAGTCGCCGTTTAGCTGCCAACCACAACAACAACAGTACCTCACAATTGCCAACCCAATCCGCAGCACAACGCCGTTATCCCAGCGTTTTTGGACTCCCGACTGTGCCAATCGCGAAACTTGCGTTGTTGCCACAAAATATACACATTTATTTATATTTATTGTGCATTGTAGTTTTAGCGCGTGTTGTTGTTGTTTTAATTTGCGGCACTGTTTGCCTGCATCGGTCGTCGTCGGTTTGGCGGTTGTCGGCGCGGCCGGGCCGCCATCCATCCATCGCTCCGTTGGTGCTAATTAAGCTGCAGCGAATTTTTGTTTATGTGGCTGGTGATATTTCTTGCAGATGATGCTGATTGCTGGCAATTAAAGCGGCGGAAAATTGAAATAACAAGCTAATTGAAAATGAAGTAAAATAATCAAAAAAAAAAAATTAAAGTAAAATAAAAAAAATCAAGTGATTCAACGAAGTGCTTCGGGAATATATGTACTAGAAAATTTTCTGTGAAAAGTGTGTGTTAGTAGCAACAGTGGTGGCGAAAGTGTTATAAATGCTAGCAAAAATACAAAAACGAGCGAAAAAATAATAAAAAAATTACAACAAATTAAAAAAGAGGCGACTTAATGAATTAATTGTTGACTCCGCTGCTGCAGTGCAAATAATAAATAGTAGAAGTATCACGCGGTCAGGCGGCACAAAAGAGCAGCTGGCATCGCTGATAACAATTGAACAAAAGCAACAACAAATTTCAGCAGAAATAAGTAAACTTTGTAGCTGCGTCAGGTCTACCGCAACAACACCAGCAACAAAAGTCTCCAACGCACACAGCAACAAGAATCAACAACAAAAACAACAACAACATTAAAAACAGCCACAACAACATTAACAACAGTAACCATAACAATATTAAAAATAACAACATTAAAAACAACAATAACAATAAAAGCATCAACAACAACATTAACAACAAAACTGACAGCAAAACTGACAGCAGCAACATCCACAGCAACAAAGGTTTCAGCAACATTGTCTCCATTGAATTTCGGCCACTGCTGCAACAACAGCAAACACAAACGACACCTAACATGTGAGTACCACAAAACTTTGCAAAACTGTCGCTTGCAAGCGTCAAATATTTATTTCTACGCAACAATATTTATGCATTTATTAATACTTCAAACATTTCGTTTTGTTACCAAGCAACGTAAAAACCCACAGCAACATTTGTTTTCTTAAATTGTTATCGCTATTGTTGTCTCTATGTTAGCTGTTAACTGTAAGTGTCCACATCAGTCGCCTTTGCCCCGCCACCGCTTTGTGTTTTTGATCGGCAACATTTCTTTGCGCTTTCTGCTTTCTCAACAACTTGCCAATTTCGTACATTGTCCGTAGAAATGCGGTATTACATTGTTGCTGCTGTTATGTGTGAGCATTGTTGTTGCTTTGTTGGCTATTACAACCCGCACAACTATCCATCTAATGCCGCAAATGTGAAATGTCGTCTTTTGGGCATTTGTGATCGGTAAGTGGTCGTCCTTCTTGCTTTCTCGCTTCCACTCAGCGGATTTTCATTTCATTTTCTACTCTGGCAACGCGGCTGCAGGCCAGGTCCAGTGCGGTGCGCGCCATGTTTGCAGCCTTGCAGCCTGGTATTTAGGTCATTCGTGCAATGTGACAATGTGTGGAGTGTGCAGTGATCCAGAGATTTTGAACTCCGCCGCTGATGAAAGAGTTCAGCCATTGTTCAACAATTGTTAAGCGTTAGATAACAGTCATTTGCTGTGATTTTATTCTTAGATAATATGGATTTTTGTCAAAACATTTTTTAAATGAACAAATTGTGTTCAAAATAAATAATTTAAGAAGAAATAGCTGACTTCCGGTACAAAGTCTCGACGTGCATATTAAATGCAGTTTGCTTTTAGTTTTACTATCTCACAATCACTTCACAACCCAGTTATAAATTATATGAAATTATTGGAAAATCACTACTCTGAGTTGCCTAGACCGCCCACATACTACATACACACGTCTATTTTCACAAACGTGCGGTCCAAAGGGGTATTTGGGGTTTATAATTAATTTACTAACTTTTGATTTTTCCCATAAAAGCTTGCCTCTTTCAATATATTTCCGATAAAAAATCCGTTTTCGAAGATCCATGTATCACAGGAGCGTGACTCTTTGGAGATCTTATCACTTTTAAATCTAAAATATTTTGCAGAAAAGAATTTTAGACAGCGGATCCGAAGATCAGCGAGTATTCTTCTCTTCTTTGGCACTACCACAGTGTCTTGATCCGGGCCGAGACCACACAACTTCGACAGTCTGCCCCTATCGTTTGTGGGGTCACGCCAGTTGTACATTCCAAAAGCACACTAGTCGCTGTGCACTTGGTCCTTCCACAGGATGAGCGGCCGCCCTTGCTTCCGTTCTTCACCCATGGGCTGGAGCATCATCTTCCATGCGACGACATGACATGACCTAATCGGCGCATTCGTTGGAATTTTATGCCCTTAATTATATCCTAGTCGCCGTAGTGCTCATAAAGTTCATAGTTCCAACTTCTTCGACATTCATCGAAGTGCAGACTGGTCGCTATGCACTTGGTTCTTTCGCTGAATGCGTGGGAGCCTTTAATTCTATTGTCCACCCATGGGTCTCAAGCATTTCGTTAGAGCATCATTTTCCATGTGAACGAAATGACCTAACCTGCGCATTCTTTGAACTTTTATGCACTTAATTATATCCAAGGCGCCGTAGGGCTCATACAGTTTGCGGCTCCAACTTCTTCGATATTCATCGCCGAAGCAGACGGCTCCAAATATCTTGCGAAGAACAGTTATCTTGAATGCTCCAAGTGCTTTCTCATCTCGGGTCGTCATAGCCCATGTTTCTGCATCGTACAATAGGATGGGAATAATAAGAGAGACTTATAGAGCGAAATTTTTGCTGGTCGAGAGAGGGATCTGTTTCTTACTGATCCCAAAGTGGCACCCGTTGGCAAGAGTCGATCTGTGCTTGATCTCCAGGTTTAGGTTATTGATGGAATTTATGCCGGTTCCGAGATATACAAAATCCTTAATTTTTTCAAAGTAGTGAAAAGACATAGTTTCTAAGCAATATTTGTATGTGGCCTGCAGGCACTTTGACTCGCCCGTGTTCACCACAAGACCAAGGCTGGAAAAAGCTGAGCTCACGGCTCTGTTTAATGCCTTTGACGGCAAAACTTCAATTTTGCTTAACGCAAAACCCCCGACAAAATTATTCTGTGTGCGCACCTGATGTATTTACTTAACCGATACGGGTGGTTAAACTAAATATTATGCGCGGCATGTGCCAAATAAACGCCTCTCAAGACTAAGTTCAACAGTTCTACATATTCGATTTAATTAAAGGTTGTCAGTGAGGAAGAGAAACAATGTGCGGCGAGTAGGCGAGAATATATTGACGGTGAAGGAGTTGAAATGTATAAACGTAGCAAGATATATGTATGAATATTTGCATACTTATTATATACTTATGAACATCTGTATGTTAAGCCGAGCTTCAGTGCTACGCTACCTACGACCAAATTCAATCACTGAAGTTGAGTCTCTATGAAATAATTATGGCGCAAACTGTTTACTAATTATAGTTTTTGGGTAAATCGATAATGCTCTATAGACTTCGTTACATCTCAACATACATATGTATATACATATCTATGTCTTTATGTTTACGACCAACGGCAGTATCTTGCATGTTTAGGTCAAATTATTCGGCCGCTTTGATGTGCAGTTCGTTCGGATGGTCGCACGCAGCACAATTGCAGAGAGGAAGTGAAACGCTCCAGCATGCAAACCTAGCGCATCCTTCGGCAAGACTCTGGCACCACTAGCGAACAGCAGCGCTGCACACGATCGGCAGTTAGCAGCACTCGTCTCACACTTCGCCCACCGCCCAATTGTGTGTGTCGGCAGCCGCCACCGGCTGGGACTGTCAGCGACTCGTTATTGCTGTTGTTGCTGGTGTTTTTGTCATGTACTGCTTTTGGCAGTTGTTGGCAATTGTTGTTGTCGATTAACATCACAGCCGGCAATTACGCGTATTAGCTGGAATTTCAATTTTGCCTTGTTTCGTCGACGGCTGTGGCACTTAACGTTGCCGTTTGCTGTTTCTAATGACGCTTGATTATTCGCTTGTCGGCTGTTGTGTGCAATTTGTCGGCGCTGTCGTTGTTGTTGTTGCTGTCTGTAGTGCCACAACTATTAAGTATATAGTTGATAAATGTGAAATCTAAAGACTAAACTTTTCAACCCACATAGCTGTCATTTCGGTAGTTGGAAGTGGCAGCTGACCGATTTTGGTAAAAATATGCGCTGAAGAATATGCCGGATTTTTACAAACACGCAATTAAATATAATAATACTAAACAACCGTTAGATCTGGTCAATTTACTATCATTTCTTAATACATTTCCGTTAAAAGTAGCAAAACAAAACTCTTATGGTGTATGTAGGGTCTTCGGAAACCATTCCAATTTGCGGCGACTTTCCCAGTCATCCAATTCTTTGAAGCCAAACCACACGAGTAATTGGAAAATCATGGCGTTTGAGGTATAAAAGACAAATTTAATGAGGTAGTCACCGGTGGGTAGCGGCAACATCAAATTGTTGTGAAACGGTCTGAAGCGCTCGACTATGAATTCTCCCTGAAAGAATAGTGAAAACATACATATTAAAGCGAGAGCTTTAACTCCACCGCCACTTTATTTATTTATTTCTACCGACATCATAAGGACACGTGTGGTTGGCATTCGTGTAATTCGCCAGCAGTTTGAATAATATGTCGAAATATACAGCATTTTTCCGTGTCTTCAAAAACTCGCAAGCATCGAAGGTTTTGTTGATAAAGAAGGGCTGATACGAGGTGTACTTGCGCAGCAGTTCCACATGCAACTGAAAGCATAAATAGTAGAAAGCATAAAGTATTTTTGATGGTATGGTAAATTATTTTTCACATGGACTTACATCGCAATTGTCAACTGGTCTTTGTAACTGCACGCGAATGGTCGCCTCGGTAACGTCTCGTTTTACCGCCTTCAGGCGACACACATTCAGCCGTAGTAAGGTTTTATCGATAGGTTTACATTCCATTTTGGTCATTTTGAAGAAAGCTGCATGCTTTATAAATTGTTGTTGTTGAGCAGTAATTAAAATGTTAAAACAATTAATATTAACCAAGAAATATTTTCACTTACACTGTGGTAGAAAAATGCCTGCATAACTAAAATTACTAGAAGTTTGCGACTCATGCTCGTCATGGTTGTCCCTCCTCTACAGAAAAATCGTGAATAATATGGTATGCTTGAGCAACCAAAACAGCATGAAATTAACGAGCTTTTAATAGTATCGCAATTTATTGAAAAATAACTTGAAATATTAAATTATTGACAATAAATAAATACCCTCAGCCAATCAATCAATTAAAATGCAAAAATATAACGATGAAGTACAGTGTTTCGGAAGGCTCTCAACAATTTTTAAGCCACCTTTGAATAGCTATTGAGTTTATGATAAGCTTTTCCGTGTTTTCGGTATTTTAAATTACTTGTGGAATGATAATATCCTCCACATAGTGGCTGCCCTTATTGGCCGCGTTTATTTCTACTTTTCCTTGCGTGTTGGGAGGTATACGGTAGATATCCGAATAAATGTTTGCTTTGAGCGCGTCAATGGTCTGGAAATAGCTCGCGTATACTGCGTCGTACTCGCGATTTGGCTCCCACGTCACTGTTGTCAGTCATAACTTCGATGTCCCTTGAAGTAGATAATTTCGTCTATCTTGGAACCAGTATTGACACCAATAACCAATGCCAGTCTCAAGAACCAACGCAGAATAACTCTTGACAACAGGTGCTACTTCGGACTTAGTAGGCAGTTGAGAAGTAAAGTCCTCTCTCGACGAACAAAAGCCAAACTCTATAAGTCACTCATTATTCCCCTCCTGCTATATGGTGCAGAGGCATGGACGATAATAACATCTGATGGGTCGACGTTACGAGTTTTCGACAGAAAGGTTCTGTGTAGATTTATGGTCATTGACAACGGCGAATATCGCATTCAATGAAACAATGAGTTGTAAGTATAAGATATATGACGACATTGATATAGTTCAGCGAATTAAGAGACAGCGGCTACGCTGGCTAAGTCAGGTCACCAGAATGGATAAAAACGCTCCAGCTCTGAAATTATTCGACGCACTAACCGCCGGGGGAAGATGTTATTAGACCGTACGATTATTATTTGTTCGATGGCACTTGATCTGGCTCAGTAGCTGTTCCACTCACAAGACGACAGCGAAAATGGTGTGATTCTTGGTTAGCATTACAAGAATAACAGGTTCACCGCAATGGCATTCGAACTTTGCCAGAAAAATGGAAAAAGTTGTTAGTTGCGATGTGCAAAACTTCGAGCAATTCATTTGTAACCATTTCCTTACAATACAAATATAATTTCATAAAAAAAAAAAACGCGATAACTTTGTTGCCCAACTAATAATGCTCATATAAAGAATTATTTATTGGATACATATTTCAATTTTTATTTCAATTCAATTCTCATAATATACTCGAATTTTCATTTCTCAAAGCAATTTAGCATGAAAATTTGTTTTCAAACTTTTGGGGGAGACACCTTCTTTGCCAACTTCCCATCTTTCCAATTCTTTGAAGCCAAACCATACATATAAATGGGCCATCAAAATATTGGAGGTATAAAACCCAAACTTAATGAGGTAGTCACCGCTGGGAATGGGTAAAATCAAATTATTATGTGACGGCCTGAAGCGCTCGAGGATGAATTCTCCCTGCAAAGAGAAGAGCAACTAGAAACTTAAAAACACGTGGTGAGAACCCTTCAAATACCACCTCATACGGACACGAGTGATTCACATTCGAATACTTCTCGATCAATTTGTAGAGTATGTTTAAGTACAGAGCATTTTGACCTTTACGCTGAAATTCGCAGACATCAAAGGTGCGATTGATGAAAAATGGCTGGTAGGTATTGTATTTACGTAGAAGTTCAATGTGCAACTTTAAAGATGAAAAAATATAACCAATGTTCATTTTAAGAAAAGAAATTGATCACATACATTGAAATTTTCCACAGTTTTTAGAATTTGAAAGCGAATGCTGGCCTCAACAGTATCGCGTTTGACTGCTTTCAAGCGGCACACCTTCTCGCGCAAGTACTCATTATTCACGTCCCTGCACTCCATATTCGACATTTTGAAAAAAGCTCCATGCTACAGCAAAAGAAAGCGCATGATTATATAACTGTGAAATTATTTACTTAAGCTAGGTGAAACACAACACTCGGTCACGAAAGTTATGCCTGAAAACACGATTCTAAATATAAATATATTTACATTTTTCTTAAGAAACCCTTGCAATATTAGAAACCAAAAAAATATCCGGTTTACGTTAACCATGATTTCGATGCCTGATTGGGGAGGTCTCACTGAATGAACTTAAAGTTAGGAAAGCGAAATTTTCAATATGTAAATCGCAGCACAATCTCTTCCACGCAATGCCATTGACAATATTTACTATCATGATACGGATACACAACAGCAAATATTGAGAATTGAAAATATAAATTAGTTAATGAATTTTTAATGGATTTAATCTTGGACCCTTGTGTTTATTGTAATTTTAATACAATTAACTGTATTCGAAGTCTAATTAGAAATAGAGCTAGTTCAGTGCTAATAAACTTGTAAAAAATCTATTTTTAAAAACAAAAGTTCGGTCATTAAATAACAATTAGTTAAACTGCATTCAAGCTGAAGGTGCATGAGCTAAAAAATAGTAATAAATAACAGAATTGGAAAAACTGTCACTTGATGTTCTCGCCTAAAAGAGAAACGATTCATTGGCACTCATGTACTTCCCTACCAATTTATACAAGATCCTTAAGGCCCATTTTCATAAAACTCTCTCGCTCCTCCTCCTCCTCCCTTTGCGTGACAGTTCATACTGAATGAACAAAGCGCAGAAAACATAGGGTATGCCACAATTAATGCTTTGCTTTTAGTCTCTTTCTCTAATAAAAATTGCGACTATAACACACATACAGTTGAATAATGTTACCAAGACTTCTTATGGTCACAAGGCAACGGATAATCCTCAGCTTACAAGACTTGTCTGAGCTGTGGAACTGCTGTGGTAGCTGACAGTCCAGACAATAAATCAGCATCTTTAATTCGGTGTTGAAATTATTTGTGTGAGCGTGCATTGTGTGCATACGCATGGTTGTATGTGTATTTTACACCTGACCACTGTCCGGGGCTGACGCTGTGGAATGCCTTAAGGCATGTATGATTTATTTATTCGACTTTGTGCTCACTATTCTGTTTGTACGCTTTTGTGTGCGCGTTTTTGATCCGAATATTTGTTGTGATGATTTTAATAGCTCTTGACAAGTTCAACATTGTTATACCCTAAATGGGGCATACAAAGTTTGTTACGAAGTTTGTAATATTCAGACGTAAACGCCCGAGGCCCTATAAAATATATATAATTGATCAGCATGACGAGCTGAATCGATTTAGCCATGTCCGCCTGTTTGCCCGTATGTCTATATACTCTCAGTTTTTGAGATATCGATGTTAAATTTTGCACCTGTCCTCATTTGTCGGAACCGTGAATATCGGACCACAATAGCACAGTAGTAGTTGCTATACAAGCTAACTCCGATCTTTCAAGTGCTAGTATGGTAAACCTTTTTATTTGACGAGATATCTTTACGAAATTTTATAAAGGCCGAATTTATTTGTCTTCGAAGAAATTGTTCAGATTGAAGTCGCGGCGGGAAAGTCACCAGTTACCGACGTACTGGCCAGGTACGCTGCCTGCTTTTCTTTTATAGAGCCGGCTAACAACCAGCTTCCCGCGAGATTACGAGTACATTATGACTGTTAAATCACATCGAATCGCGGCGTAAGCCCAAACATTGGCCAGGCACCGTGCCTGCTTTTCTTATATAGAGTCAGCTTGCAGCCAGCTACCCGTGAGCTCACCTTAGGACTTCTAAATCACAACAACAAGAAATGATATTTTAACAAAATTAATATCATTTATAGCCTTTTATACGATAAGAAATAAACATGTGAAGGGTATTATAGCTTCGTTGCAGATGAAGCTACCTTTTTGCTTGTTTTCTGGCGTTGTGGGCTTGCACTTCCGATAATACACATTTAACCATTAGAAGTTCACTTTTCAATGGGCGTAAGCGTTAGGAACTTTATGAAGTGGATTTAAGCGGCTTAGTAGCGTTAAAGTTGGTGAAAGTTGTTTAGTTTACGCTGAAAAACTAAGTTCAACTTAGCATTGTGACCCGCAAAATAAATTGCGTGGGCCAATGATTATGTTAAAAAGAAGTTTAACAGCGCTGTTAACTGTATTGTTAGCCGATTGGAGAGTTTATTATGCATAGTTATTCAGACAGAATTACTGTTGTTATTAAAATAGCAAAATTTACTATTTAGTGAGCTCTAAAAATATTGAAAATTGCATATGTTATATTGGGTAGTCGAAAAAGCCTTTTCGCATTTTTAATTAAACTTCAACTTATTTATATATTTAGTAACAAACGCGTTAATTTTTTGCGCCTTATTTAAATTGAAGCGAGTCTGGTTGTCAACACCAGCGAAAACGTATAAAAAGCGCAAAAACTAAATGCGCAAAAAATAGTAAAAATTCTAGCCGCTCGCTTATGCAAATGCGCACATAAAAAATTATAAATATTGATATTAGCGAATGGCAATATTCCAAAGTCATTGAATAGTTCTCGCTGAAAATGGTGTATGCCACACCAAAAGTGACCCAACCAGCCGACTCGTCAGACCGCCTGTACGAACGAGGCGAGCTTTGAAAACTGACAAGTCGCGTCGTGGGATGATGTAACAGATTTGGAATGTTTTTTTTTGTTCTTGTGTACAGGCAGCCAGCGAGCTGGACAGGTGCGCAGCTGAAAAAACGCGCAGGCGTTGCAATAAATTAAGCAAATTAAAAGTGCGGCATTTGCAAAATTGTTATTTCTGCTAGCAAAATTGAAGTTTTGTTGCGCGTACTGATGGCCATAAAATTTTGACTGCTAAAAGTTGTTGGCAAAGAATTTAAATGAATTTGTTGCGTTTTGTTTTCAATGAACAAGTGCGAAGAATATTTCCTATTGTCTTAATTTCAACAAAGTGCTGCTAAATAGATGCCACGAATGCTTGGAATGTGTGCCTTAAACCGGGCTTCAAACAAGCCGAACTATTTTGATTAAAGTCGGCCGCACAAGTGTGAAGCTGCCAAGGCTTAGGTAAAATTCACGAAAAGCTATGCAAGCGATTTGATTGTGAGACGCAACGAAAAAATTACAAAAAAAAGATTACAAACGTGTAAATGGCACAACAACAGCGACAACGCGTCAATGTCGCATTGGTCAACTGTCAAAGGCATGCGGTCAAGCGGCAAGCGCAGCCGCAGCCGCACAAACACAAAAAACTGGTTGGATTTGGGCGCGCGAGGGATTATGCGCCGGCGCTTTATGCTGGAGGTAGGCAATCCGTTAAGGTTTTTTGTTGGACACAACGCCGCTGTATGTACATAAATGTTTAAACTCCATAAAAAACTTTGTAAGAAAAATAAAATTTGACAGTTATTGAAGCGCGTCATTTATCATCTAAGAATTGGGCAACTGCTGCAAACATAGTTGCTAATCAGTAATAATTACTATAATCGCATTGGCATGTCATTATGAAGCAACACAGTAAAAATAAACTCAAACTTTTCTACCAGGTTCCCTCCAATCAATTAGCTGCGAGCAATCAATTAACCACTCGAATGTTCTGCAAAAAGTTTATGGAAGTGGGAACTTAATTGTTTCTTCATTTTTCCTTTTTCCATACAAAAGTAAATGACCCAAGCAATGGGCGCACGGGCAGCATGATTGGTGGCTTACAATTTTTTCTTTGTAAATTATTTTTTTTTGCGTTAAAAGTCATTAATCTAATGAGAATTATCATCCAAGTAAAGATCGCTGAGCGAAAAAAACTCATGTGAGAAAAATGCTAATACGAGGGTTGGCTTTTTCATTTCGGGATTAGAGCATAAAAGCAAATATTAAGCAGCAAAAATTGCTTTATTGGTATTCAAAATATTCTGCATTAATATTCTCCATACCTTAAAATGCGGTTGAACCACTACTCACAGCAGATTTGCCACTCTCCAAAATATGTGTGCTGGACACATGAACCGCCTCTTCAGGTTTATTTCATAATTTATTTTTTTCGTAAAGGAATAAAAATAAGTCATACGGTGCCTAGCCAGGACTATACGGAGGATGACTCAACAAATCGATGTTTTTATTGGTCAAAATTGCATTTCTTTCATCACCTCTAACGATGCAATAGATGTATTGTGAAGCACCACTCTATTGATTAATCGAGACCTCCTTTTATTGAGCAATTGACAAATTGTGTGTGCTCCAGCGTGAAAAATTTTTTTTGCAGTCAAATGTTTATGCAATACCGGTCCTACAAATGCCAGTAGTTGTCTCAGTCATAAGACAACCTTACACTATCAGTTAGCTCAGAGCATCAATGGTTTCCGGAACAACAATTAATTTTGGACGAATTTCACGACATCTGATCTTCTTCTTCTTTAGTGGCGTAGACCAGAGCGAAAGCGGTCTCTTGTTTTTGCTATGTGGCGCCAATTGGAGATTCCTTTGCGCATCCAGGTCCTTCTCCCCCTGGGCTTTCCAACGGAGTGGTGGGCTTTATCTTCCTCAGCTTCACCCGGCGAGTACTGAGTGTTTTCGTCCATTCGGACGAGATGACCTAGCCAGCGTAACCGCTGTCATTTAATCCCTGAACTGTATATAAATGTCGTCGTATACCTCATACAGCTCATCGTTCCATCGAATGCGGTATTCGACCTGACTAATGCGCCAAGGATCACAAATCTTTCGCAGAACATTTCTCTTGAAAACTCGTTACGTCGACTCATCAGATGCTGTCATCGTTCATGTCTCAGCACCATAACCTCGGGAATAATGAGTAACTTATATAGTTTGGTTTTTGCTCATCGAGAGAGACTTTACTTCTTCTTCTCTTCTTCGTGATCTACAACCTCATTCACCATACTATCGAAAAACACTGGTTCTTGAAAGAGCTTTATCGCTAAAAATGGAATTAAAGGAATACTATGTACACTATTCTAGAGTTAATTCACGTCGAAAGTTGTAAAAGATAATCGGTAGAAACTGCTCGGGACTTAATTCTATTTTTCGGCAGAGAAGAATATTTTAAGTTACTGTAAACAATACGAATAGCGCTCGTATGTCAAAACGTTCTGAGTATCTATAACAACGAAAGTGTCAAATCTTTCGATACAGTTGCGAGTTGCCAGCTTGCAACACTAGGCTTGCCAAATCACGAAATGTAAAAGGCAACCTACGTAGAGTTAGTCCATTAAGAGTTTAGCTGCTCGGAATATTATTAGTGCCAGTTTTTATAAAAAAGATTTCTCAAATGTATTGAAAGATGATTAAAACAGTAAAAAAATCGGCAACAATTTCAGCGCTAATAAACCAGAAGATTGCTGTAAAACAATCGGATTGATGAACGAGCCAACAAATACAATTAAGCGATAAAAAAAAGTTTGAGAAATGAGCGGAAATCGGATAGTTTATTATTGTTTTTTTGCAATGTTTGTTCGGCAAAGCTTAGCTCATTTTTGTATTTGGCCAAGCGACGGCACAAATATTTGAACTTTTGGGCCTTACCTATTTGGAATTCGTCAAAATTCATTTGTTTGTCAGTGCTCAAGCTTAGCTTGGCTACAATTGGCACTATGTAGCGTAATTGCAATTCAAAGCATAGCTATTTAGTTTTGCGTACGTGTCTAAAATGTTTAGCATTTGAATGAGTTTCGCATAATAACAATATGAAGTTGGTGCGCATGCGCTTAGGCTGGGTTTTACAAAGCATGCGTTTACATAGACATACATAACCTGACTTATGTACACGAAGTTACATATTGTTGAAATTAAGGTTGTAAAAATATATTTCTAAAAATGATCGGGTTTTTGTTTTCATTATGGTAATCAAGCTTTTCGTGCGATTTGCGTTCATGAAGGCCATGCGATGGTAGAAGAAAACGTTGACTTTCGTGGCAAGCTTGATCATTTAGCACCAATTCAGCGAAGGCACTTCATTTACAATTCAAAACGAAATATTTCCCAGCTCGTCTTTTCATTGCTCTATTGTCAGTTCTGTCGAAAAAGAAGCGTCCATCAAATAAACATTAGACATTTCACTTAAGAACTCATCTCCATGGCTATGCTAATTTATGCAGTTTGCTGTTTCCTTCATTTTATTTTCGGGAAAACGCAAGTAATGGTCATTACCGCGCCACTTAAGTACTCATTAAAAACCTCTCATCTTATATTTACTGTTAGCACATCACGCGATTTAAGATCCCTCGACGATCAGTCGTTGCCACAATTGAATGCGTAACGCGTTGCTTGCCGTGTGAAATACCCGTAAGTATGTACATACATATGTAAGTGGTGCGTCATGTACCGTTTTGTGGACAAGCGAACACCAAAAGGCGTTTAAATTCACGCAACTGTGCTTTAGCGTAATCGCATTGCGTTTACGAGCGTAGCGGAGCCCAGCGAGATCGCATGCGAGTCACTGCCGCCAAAATGCTATAACCAATGCCATTAAGTGAAATATAGTCATAGTGGAAGAAGCTTAATAAGTCACGGCAGCTGCTCAAGCCGTTGGTAATAAAAAGTGTGTTGGAGCAGTAAAATCGGATATGTTCTACAATTTGCGTGATGGAAAAGATCGTTAGCCAGTTGAAGAAACTGTCTAGTTAATGGCATGGTAATCAGCAAATTGCATTAGACCAACATGCAGGGTTGCCTTCGCTGTCAGCGGGTATTATTACATGGCATTGAAATGCGCTGAAAAGCGGTAAATCTGGATCTTGAGCTGACCGTAATTAAAAGTATGTTAATGGAAATATTATCTAAAAAGATCTATGCACATTTCTAGTTTTGGTGAATAAAACAATGTATGCAATTGTAGTTTTGCTGAATAACAATTTATGCTCATTTTCAGCCATTTTAAAATAAATTTTAATCGCTTTTTATCATGAATCGAATATCGCTATTTGTATCGAGATTTTTTTCTTTTTAAAGTCAGTCAGTCGTCTTGACTACTATGAGCTACTTTAAGTTAAGTAAAGCTGCTGAATTGTTGCTTGCTTGCAAACTGTGTATGCTTTTGTCCCCTTATCGCACCATCAGCAATTGTCTAACTACATACATAGCTATGCCGTCTATCAACTCTGTTAAATGCCAGCAGTAACCCATTAAGAGATGCATTTGAACCGATAGCTTTTAACGCAAATTCAATGCTGATTTTTACGATTAACTGATTTCTTAATTCGTATGTGAATGTGTTCTAATGATGCTTAATGTAAGGTGTTGCTTATAAATTTACATACTTGGTGTAAAATTTTAGCTTTCTTGGCTAAATTTCATATCGATGCTGCTCGATCTTTAATGTCAACAACAAGCTTACAATATAATTCGCCTTATAAGCTAATTCAGCGCAAGAAATGTGTAAGCAAGTTGTATTAGATGTTAAGATAAAACTAAATATAATACGCTTACAAAAATTTAATTAATTAAGTACAGTTAGAAATATTTTATTTATGCGCATATAGTGAGTTTAGCAGCGCTTACAATTTATAAGCTGATTCAGCTCAAAAAATGTCTTATTAAGTACCGAATATTATTGCGCTTACAAAAATCGAATTAACTAAATACAGTTAGAAATATGTTATTTAATTATATTATAATACTGAATTTAACAGCGCTTAAAATTTTTATTTCACTTTTTAAGCTAATTCAGCGCAAGAAATGTATAAGCTTGATGTATTAGATGTTAAGATAAAACTAAATATAATACGCTTACAAAAACTTAATTAATTAAGTACAGTTAGAAATATGTTATTTAATTATATTATAATACTGAATTTAACAGCGCTTACAATTTATTTCACTTTTTAAGCTAATTCAGCGCAAGAAATATGTAATGTAGTTTTATTAAATATTATTAAATATTAAAATAAAAAGGAAATATTACTGCGCTTACAAAATTCTTGTTAATTTAAGGCACTTTAAAATAATTTTTTATACACAAATAGTAATTTATGCGCCTATAGTGAATTCAACATCGCTTACAATTTATTTCACTTTTTAATTTAATTCAGCGCAAGAAATGTGTAAGCTAGTCTTATTAAATATTATAATAAAAAGGAAAATTACAAAATTATTTTTAGTACAGTTAAAAATATATTTTTTTACACATACATATAGTGAATTCAGCAACGCTTTTTTAAACTAAACGGTTTAACTAAGTATACCAATGTCAATGAATGTAAGCGCTTACACTTTTTTCTTAATTAAATAAAGGAGCTAATATGCTTTCTGTGATCACAAAATGATATTTGAAGTCACTGTAACATTTTCCGATGCAATTCAGCGGCTTTTCAGCACCTTTGTAAATCTAAAATCTAAATTGAACGCTTATAAATCGACTAATGCGCACCACTATGTACTTTGTTTAATAGCTCAAGTCGTCCGCTGAACACGTTTTTGCGGTGAATTTCTTTCAAAGCATTGAGTACTGATGACGCCACTTCGGTTGCTGAATACACTCATAAAACAATAAGAAACAATTTAATAACAATGCGGCGGAAATTGCGCATGCGCCCCGCATTTGTAGCACGATTAACACAGCAACCGTGTAGCGCCGCAAGGAATAAATGGGCACCATTTGTATATACCATACATACATACATCGGTAATTGCACCAAGAGTGTGAACGGCAGATCGGTGAGGGCAAACAATAGCCAGCGCTAAGATGAATTGTGGCTTTGAATAGCTGATGCCGACTCATGCAATTTACGAACGATTTCGGAGAGCATCATATACAGTAGTGACTCGTATAGCGATCCACGATCGCATTGTTGTAACAGGAATTGGAAAATCAATTGCTCGCGATCCCACTGTTCAGCGGCATGTTCGCCATATTTTTCACACCAATTACTCGCTTTGGCATTTTATTATTTTTGCACTTTAACGTCGTCAGCGCTGTCGAAATGCCGCTCCGTTGGCTACGCGTTTGCAGGCATCAAATATCCCGCTGTGTGTGCCACATAAATTCCTTAAGCCAATTGGACAATAAATTTCAAATAATTTACAACAATTTGGCAGCGAAAAAAGCAACAAATTCAAATATATCAAACATTAAAAAATGCCAGTAATGCCGTAGCCTTGATCGAATGTGTACTCCCAAGCATTAGCATATCTGCGTTTTTACTGTTTTTCGCCAGAGCGAGCGGCATGCAACAACACATCGCCTTACTTCGCCGGTGTGACAGCCAGCGGCAGCATTTGCCACATTTGTCTTATGAGCAATTTGTAGACGTTGTTTAATGCGAAATGCGCGGCAATCATGTTTAGCCATTTAAGCGCAATACGTTGGTCTGAAGTTCTCTCGCATGCAATAATATGTATTCGCATGCGATACTTTTAATTCGCATGCTATATTATTTTTTACTAAGGTGAATTTAGTTGCTGGCGAAAATTTGGCATAATTTATGTGGCGTAAGCAGTTATGTGGCATGAGTTGACATTAGCGTTGGCGTTGATCTATGGGCGAAAGTATACAAAATAGCAGAAGATGCGTTGTTGGTGTTGTTGGCATTTATCGCTGCGATTCGCTGAAGGCCTGGTGTAAAAAATGCTTAAAGCGGAAAATGCCGACATTTATATAGTCAAGGACATTAATTTCAAAGTTAAAAAAAATCATCTGAAGGCGATTTTAGTACGAATAATGAATGGCTGAATAATTCTGAAAACTATTTTAATTTTACTAAGAACTGCCGTAAAATATCTCAGCTGAATTCAGCTGGTTATAGATTATAGTACGAATAATGAATGGCTGAATAGTGCTGAATTATATTTTTGTTTGACTAAGAATAGCTGTTGGTTGTGAAAAATGTGAGCTGAATTCAGCTGATAAAATGAATAGTTGAATATTGCTGACTTATATCTCAATTTGACTAAGAACCGCTGTTTGTTGTAGAGTATGTGAGCTGAATTCAGCTGAATAAATGAATGGCTGAATAGCTTTAAATTATTTTTTGTTTTATGAAGAACGGCTGTTTGCTGTAAGATGTGAGTTAAGTTCAGCTGATTTTAGACTATAGTACGAATAATGAATGACTGAATTATATTTTTGTTTAAGTAAGAACAGAAATAAATGTGCTGAATTCTGCTTGATAAATGAATAGCCGAATAGTGCTTAATTAAATTTTTGCTTGACTAAGAACAGCTGAATAGTATCAATTTATACTTTTGTTTTTGAAAAACTACTGTTTTCTGTAAGCTGTGAGCTGAATTCAGCTGAATAAATGCTGAATGGCTGGATAGTGCTAAATTATATTTTTATTTGATGAAGAATAGTTGTTTGCTGTAAAAGATGTTAGCTGAATTAAGCTGAATACGGGATTTTTGAATAAATCTTCAAAAGTCCTCTATCTTCCGATAAAGAAAAGGCTGTAAAATGTTGCTGAAAAGCGCTCAATACAAACTTGGATTAAAAATGATCATAATGTAAGTTTGTATGGCTTTAAAAATAAACTTTCAAAAAACAAATTAATTTTTTATATAAATTGTGCTTTTAAATAAATTCTTCAACAAGTTGGCGCCAGCCATTGAGTAATTTGTTATGAAAAGTAGCTACAATTTATTAGCTTACATGCATTTCTACTTAACAAAACCCACAGCGCAACAACAAATATGCGACTTTCTGTGTACTGCAGTGTGTTGTAATTGGTTTTGTTGTTGTAGCCCTTGCGCGCATGCTAATTAATAAAATAACACGTAAGCGTACAGTTACAGCAACAATTCTATTGATTTATGAACTTTGTATGCTGAGTGCGTGTGCTGGTTGTACTCACCGTGATTGCTAACATATTGGAAATAGAGAAGCGAAACAAAAGTGCTGAGAAAACTCGAAGATTGTAAACAATTACAGACTGTCTGACTTCGAAAGTGGCAAAATACACTGCGAGAAGCACTTTGAGTTCAATTGAGAAGGAAGCTAATAGATCAAGTATATTTAGATAAAGAGCTGAGCAGAAACCCTGATCCATATTCAGATCATATTTACAGCGTTAGCTTAAGTGGAGAAGAATTGATATAATCAGCTTTTAATCAGCTGTTTTCCCGCAGTGTACTTTTTGCAATTGTTTGCTGTAGCCTTTAAGCATGACAGCCAAGTTTTCGTCATTCGCTTAATTTGCTTTCGGCGTGTTTTCTGTGCGGCGCGCAGAGGGCGAGGCAGTAGTTATTCGTTTCGATTATGAAACATTTGAAAACTGTCACAAGCTCGACAGTTGCCGCCAAACAGTCAAAATGAAAACGAACACAATAATCACAATAATGGGTAAACAAAGGATTAAATAAGTGTTGGAGGGCGTTTTACAATAAATTGTCAACAGCGCGAGTGTATGGAATACTAATGTAAGACTTGACTAGTTCGGCTTACGAGCTAATTAGTTTGGCGCACGGTTATCTTCGTTTTGATTTAATATTTTTTCTAAGCGCTGCTTATTTTCATATATCTGAATAACGCCTGCTTAAGTTCTAAAAATAACACATTACTTTACGGTTATGTTTTGGTAAATATTGAATTCGGCTCTTGTAGGTTTTTCTCACAACTCGTTGGTCTTTTTGAAACCGCAAAATTCATGTTCAAGCGCAATAAATTAACGTTTTAAATAAATTAAGCTAAAATATTTTGTATATATTATTTTTAAGCCTCATCTGCTTTAGTTTATTCTTCTATACGCTGAGCCCCAATCTCGTTCCTGTGAGGGTAATTTTAGTGGTTTTTCTACTTTGTTATCAAATAGTAATATAATACTAACAAAAACTAGTTTTGTCGAACTTTGAAAGAATTGTTGGTAATTTGAACGGATTCTTCAAATACTTACCGGTTTGTTCTGCATAAATCTAAATTAGAATCTATTTTCTATAATACTGAGTGGATTTCGAAAGATATTTTTAACATATTGAGGAAAAGACGCTCTAAAAAACTTAATTTTTGGTATCGAGAAGCTGGTTCTTAGATTAGGATTATATTAGCTTAAGTTATATTGGCCGGCTATCACGCCATACATAGACCTACTGGTCCTTAGTAATGTCAGCTGGATGTTCAGTTTAGTTTGAGGTGAAGTGTAGGCCTGTCTGTTTTTTGCGAACTTTAAGAACGACTTGATATCCACGTTTGATATTTTGTCCAGTCTTTTGAACTACGAAGCTCTTAGATACTTCAGACGAGTTCTAGATAGTGTTTGACAAAGTCATAGGAAGTGTTCCAGCGTCTCTCTCATGTCAACTTCTTTGCACTCTCTGCATGCAACGTTATCACTTATGCCCATTCGGTTTGCATATGATGCCAGTAGGTTGTGACCTGTCAAGAAGCCAACAGCCGTGCAAGAGTCCTTTCGAGAACGTGTGAGTAAGAAGCAAGTGAGTTTTTCTAAGGTATTTTTGCACATGATTTTGGCGATCCAGCATCTACTTAAGACATTTTGCCCTGATCCGCGTTAGTACTTTCCGAAATTTCGTTATATAATGTTCTTAGTGACTTCCGTATTCCTTGTACTTGTTTGATAGCCAGACAGATGCTACTTTTGGCAATATCAACAGCAGTTTCGTTTCCCGGAACTCCTTTGTGGTCTGGAACCCAGTTCCATTAGCAAGTTTTCGATCCATTTTCATCGATTTCCATCTTTTTGGTTTCTCATGTTCAGTTTTGTTTTTCAAGGGACCTTTGTACCTACTGCCAGTACCTCTTTAGCAATGGCAGAAGAAGATAGAAACCTCCTCTCCCAGTGTTATATGCAAAGCATGTTACCAGGAAGAGGTGAATGTATATGTACCTCTGTGTTATCTAGACGCCGCGTGCTCGCACCAACTAGGCCTGCTCTAGAAACTTGTCCAGTTGCCAGTCGAAATCCGCTAGGAGGATATAGCTACTAGGATTTTCGCCCGACCTTAATAAAATTTCATAAAACTATACATTCAACATGGTTCAATAACTTTTAGCGATTTGATCAGCGCCTCGCAATAATGTTTCGGACAGTATCTATATTATTGTTGATTTGAATATGAATTTCTAATGACAAAGCTTACTATAGCGTATTTATTCATTTAAAAGAACATAACTTTTGGTAATCTAGGCGAATCAAGGCTTCAAGGCTTCTGTAAATATTTCCAAAAATTGATTGCCTAATGGCTGTGTAAATACCGTAAAATCATCGAAAATTGTACTTGGCCTCAGACATTTGATCTCTCTGAACTCTATACTGAGACTGCTTGTTTGCAGCTTATCTCTGAACTATATAACAACCGTTTTATGCCACATTATTACAAGCAATGACAAATTATTATACTCTCCCTGTAAACGGCTCAAGGAGAACTAAATCGAAAACATATTTCAATTAATTTTTAATTTTTCCAATACAAGGCTGATTACATTCAACTGATAATACTTAAAGTAGAGTAAACTTTATGGAGATATGTCGCAAGAGACAAATAAAAAAGAACTGACGAACTCGAGGTGTTATAGATAAACTTTAACTTCAGTGTATTACTTATCAGGCGTGAAAAAGTTTAAAAACTTAAAGAATTTTTTTTTTATAAATATATTGAAATAATTTCACTATAGAGGAAAGTTTCCGTTCAAAAAAGTCTCTAAAAACCGCTGACAATTGTCAAATTGTCAACCTGTCAAGTGAGAACTGTCAATACGCGTGGCGGCGCGCTAAACGGCCGGCAAGCATAGATCACCTCAACGCTGATTGACAACGCTGACACTTTCGTTGTAAATGTGGGCACTTCTTCACTTCACACCATGACGCGCTCATTTATTTTATTTTTTCTTATATTTCATTTTTTCTCTCGCATTGCAAGGGAGTTGTGTGCTTGCTATCTTATCGCTTTGACACATATTTCCTTCAGCTACACTCAACAAGCACATTTATTTCACTTTATTTTCTTTTAATTTTTTGTGGCATTTTTAATGAGCTGACACCACTGTGCGTGCACAGCTTCAAACGTGCGCCGATTTAAATGTGATGTGTCGTGTTTGCCGGAATGACAGCATAGCGGGTGGAGGGAAGTACAAATGTATTTGATATGTATTTATAGACACTTGAGGTTTATGTGCTGCTATTATTATTATTGTTTTTGTTTTGGTGGTTTAACAAGCGCTGAATGAAATCAAAATTATTCTCGGAGGTGTTGTCAAATTCCTTTCGTGTGCTACACTCGCTGATTGTTGTTGTATGTTTGTATTGCCTCATTTTGATTTCTGTTTTTTTTTGTTTTGTTTCGATGATGTTTCTCAAATTGTTGACATAAAAGACAATAAATGTGAGTGTCTGTTTGGGGTTAGAAGTTGACGCTGATGATGACGACATGCTTGATAATAGCACTCGAAGTTGTTGTTGATATGTGGCGTTATTTTGAGGTGAAGAGTTTTGAAATGGTTGCTTAACAATAAAATACGCGACTCAAAACATTAAAGTTAAATTAAAGTTAGAGAAAAAGTGTTTGCGGTGCTTTAATGTTTCGACATGGATTTACATGGACCCATTTGTGTTTGCAAGTATTTACCTATCTAGCTTTGTGAGAATGTGTTTTATAAACGATCTTCTAATGGAACTGTTATTGAGTATTACCTTCGTTGCAAGAAGAAGTCGCGATATTAATTACAAATACCTAGATGGCCTTAAATTTCTTGTTATTCAATAATCAGTTATTTTAGTTTTTATGTCACACCTGGGATATGCTGGCTTTACTTGGGTATTGGCTAGTCGAAATAGTCTTTTCGTATTTCTAATTAAACTTCAACTTATTTTTTTATTTATAATGAACTTTAATGAACCAAATATGTACCATTTTGGTCGGCCATTTTTTGCCATTTTTTACCATTTTTCCGCTAGAGACATTATTCAATCAGATATTATTCCATAACTTTTCTGGTTTCTCGGCGAAAAACTGCGACACGTAATTTTGATAGGCTTTTCTTGAAACCAACTTTACCAAGGGAGTTCTGCATTGACCAAAACATATGGTAGTCCGATGGTGCAAGGTCAGGGCTAAATAGTGGTTGCATCAGCACTTCCCAGCCAAGCTCTCCCAGTTTTTGCCGAGTCATCAAAATGTGTGTGGTCTAGCGTTGTCCTAAAGGAAGACGAAGCCCTTTATGTTGATCAGTTCTGTCCGTTATTTCTGATATCTCATCAGTTCTTAACAATAAAATGTAGAATCAATCGTTCGACCAGCCTGGAGATGCTCATAGTGGATGATTCCTTTCCAATCCCACCAAACGCTCAGCATAAACTTTCGAGGCGTCAATCCCGGCTTTGTGACCATATGTTGAGCTTCACTACGCTTGGACCATGATCTTTTTCGCACATTATTGTCGCATTTTATCCACTTTTCATCTCCTGTTATCATTTGCTCCAGAAATGGTTCGATTTCATTTCGTTTCAGCAAAGAATCGCAGATGTTAATTCGGTCCATTAAATTTTTCTCTGGCAATTCATGTGGTACCCAAACAGCGAGCTTCTTTTTGTACCCAGCCTTTTTTAAATGGTTTTTTAAATGGTTTAAAAACTGTTTGATAATGAATGTTAAATTCCTTAGCGATGTCGTGCCGATATACAAAAATTTTAAAATATAACGGATTTCTTCATTTCACTCATTTTTGAACAGCTGTAACTTTTCTCCAACTTTCCCGAATTTAATATGTTTTTAGTTAAATCTTTCCAACACTATATGGTATGACACAATATGATTGGTAGCACTGGAGACATACGACTGCAACGACATCTATTGACAAAATACGAAACAAAAAAATACGAAAATACTTTTTCGACTACTCAATACAATACCTTTGAACTAGCTGAATGTTTGGATTATGGAGTACATACTGTAATTTGTGTATAACTTTTTAATTCTGACACATTTGACATTTGAAAAATACATGTAATTTCCAAATATACAGCTAGGAGATCTATGGCTGCAACCTAGGTAAAAAGTTTGAAAATCAGCAATTAAACGCGAGCTTGCAAAAGCAATTGCAGCCGCTACAGTAACGACAAATACAACTAAAACAACAACAACCAAAGAGCAGAGTGTAAATAGTATAAAAGTTATTTACAAAAAACAGCGACGTGCTTGTAGTTACATAGGCACATATGCGCTTACAAGACCACACTTGTGTATGTGTGTGTGTGCTCTTGTTGACTTTAAGCGCGAGCTTATCGGTTAACTGTCGGGTTGAAATGTATAACAATCCTACAACTAAACTAACAACAAATACGCGCACCAGCAATAAATACTCAGCACTTTGAACGTTTTATAAACACATAAATGTCTGCAGCTATATCTATATGTGTGTATAAGCACATGTATGTGTGTGTGTGTTTGAAGGCATACTCACTTTAGTATGCGCTTGGGAGTTGAGGTTGGCGCTGCGGTTGACTTTTGCGACTGTTTTTCTGCCTACAGTTTTAGCCGAGGTGTACTCTAATAGGCATTAAGTGCTGTGTTTATAATTTTTGTCGACAGCATCGCGTAAACTGAGCTTTGCGCGAGCGATTGTCGACGTTGTGAAACTGGTTTTTGGTTTGTTTGAAATCCCTGGCGAGAGCGCTGACAGAGTCACTACTGCCTTGGCTGAGCCAATAATTCTCAGCTCAGCTGTTTGGTCTAAGTTTTTGCTTCCTACTTGGCTTGCCTGCTTATAAATCAGAAAGCATTATTAATTAACGTATCATATTTACATTGCTCAACACACACCGCTCCACACACACACACGCATATGCATGTAGGTACAGCCTTACCAACATAGCTGCCTGGGCATATTTGTTTACCGCTTGGCTTTGTTGCTTGGCGCTCAGCGCTGAACGCTTTTGTTTTCAGTTTTCACAGCCTTTTTTCTGCTGACTCGGCGGTCTGCTGGCTGCTGACTGTTGACTGCTGGTGGGCTTGCGTAGTGCCAAACCGTGCGCGCGCCAGTCAGTTTGGTGGCAGCAGTGACTTCTTGCAGTTCAACGCAAACTCATTTTCGAACATCAAAGCGCTTAGACACACAGAAAAACAAAAGCAGGAAATAAAAATTAGAAGTAAGAAAAATGGCCCGCATGAAAGCTGAGCAATGCGCCGTGAAATGATGAACGTCTGGTGCAACAGGCAGCAGTAGGCAGCTTCATCAACAGCCGCGGCGCCGTTGCCCACGGCGAACTTCTAGGTAGACGCACGCTCTGTCAGTGAAGATGCGTCACTAAGGCATACGCGCAGTGCGTTAGTCAGCCGCATTACTTGATCTTTTGGCGCTTTCTTGTGCTACGCTTGCGGTGAAGTGTGCGGTATATAACACTAGCGCGCACAATTCAGTCTGATTTGAACGCATTTCGTGTGCGGTTGGTGTATTGGAAGCGGTGATCGATCGTTCGGGCGCGCGCATGGCGAAGACGCGAGTGTGTGCAAGTGGCGCTATTCGCAAACTTATGGCATAAGTGAGCACCGTTAAAGTGTTGCTTGAAGTGGTAGGGGTTGTGGCAAAAGTAAATAAATAAATATATAAATGAAACTACATTTTAAGTGAATAAAGTGCAAATTGAGTGTGGTGGAAACGTTATGGCACGTGAAGTTAAAGCAAAGCCTGCTAATATATTTTTTTGTGGAGTCTATTATATTACGAAAGTGTTTAAGTCACGCTAAGTGAGTATAAAGTGCGAGCGTAATTTAAAAAAAATAAATAATTTTTGTGATAAAGAGCACAAAAGCGCGAAGACTTGATTTGAAATTTTATAATATTTTTTTTTTTGTGAAGAAGAGCTGACATAGTTTGAGAATTTCAAAAAAAAGTATTCTAAAACATTTCTTTTAAAATTCTATAACTTTGTGCGCACAAATAACAACAAATAAAAATATTTTTTTGTTTGTTGGCAATAAAAAGTCACAATCTTTTCGCACACTCTTATCAGTTTGTTATCAGCAAATTCATTTCCTTTAAAATCCAAGTACTGTCAATGTAATTTATGACTAAAGTACAACAAACATACAAGAATGGGTAAAAAAATCATAACAATGTTTTGCAGAAAACCCCTGGTATAAAGCTTTGCCGACGTCAAGTGCGTGACGCTATGTTAAAGTTTTTCAAGAAAGCAAAAAAAAAAAAAAACGTATAAAAAAGAAAAAATTTCTTTTTCTTTGAATTAAAAAATAAAAAAAAATTTAACAAAAAAAGTAAAATAAAAAAATGAAAATATTTTAATTTTAAGCAAATATAACGGTTTTTACAAACCAAAAACTTCAGCGAATTTCTGCAAACTTTCATTTGTTAACTTTATCAACTGGCTGCCACAATGAGCCTCGCCGGCGCGAATCAATTAAATAGTGTCAGTCGTGTGTCACCGGTGATTTTATCGCCCCAGTCGTGTGACATGAGCGCAGCGCTGGCGCCGGCAGCGCACAACACAGCGCAGTGGGAACAGAATTTCGAGGCGAAAATAAAAGATTTATCGCCCAGCGAGCAGGAGGCCGTACGCCGCTTCTGGAGGTAGGCAAAAAGCAATTTTAACTCAAAAATTTTAGTAAAGGAAAGTTATTGCGTGGGTGACAATTGGAAAAATAAATAAATTAAAATAAATTTAAAAATAATAATGCAAAAGTAAGTAGTGTGTATGTACATATGTGTGCTGGCGGTGTCAATAAGCATAAAATTATTATTTTCGATTTTTTTGTTCTGACAAAGCAGCACAAGTTCAGCCAGACTTCATGTAGTTTATGCCTGTTTCAATGGGATTAAGTTGTTGTAGTAGCATATCCGTAAGCGTATTTAATTTGAAAAACACGGCTCCGCTGTCAAAACAATCAAGCCAATTAACCTTATTTCCTTAAGCCGTATTATCTTTAAGGTTGTGGTTATATTTGAAATCATGTTATCCGGCGCGATTGAAGGCTTGAGAATTTTGAGATTTGTTTTTGAATAAATAATGAAAAAATATGTTATTTTTTACTCCACACTTTTAATATTTAAACAAGAAAATGTTAACTTCGCTTGCATTGAACTATAATACCCTACATACTCGTAGGTGCCTCTTTGATGGCAAATTAGGGCATAAAAAGATCATTTTCTGATTTTGTTCGCTCAGTTTATATGGCAGCTATATACTATAGTAGTCCGATCTCAATAATTTCTTCGGAGATTGTTGTTGTAGTCTTGAGTAATAAGTTATGCAAAATTTCGGAACGATAGCTGGCCAAATAAAAAAGTTCTCCATACAAGCACTTGAGCTGAAGCAGTCAGTTTGTATGGCAGCTATATACTATAGTCGTCTGATCTAAAAACATTCTTCAAAAGTTATAGCTTTGCCGCAGATAATAATCTATGCCAAATTTCATAAAGATATCTTGTCAAATTAAAAAGTTTTCCATACAAGGACTTTATTTTGACCGAACAGTTTGTATGGCAGTTAAATGCTTTAGTCTTTCGATATCGGCGATTCCGTCTAAAGAGTTGCTTCTTGAAGTGAAAAGTAAGTGTAGAAAATTTCAGTGCGTTATCTCAAAAACTGACGAACTAATTCGCGTATAAACAGACTGGATACAACGACATCTGTATATACATATGAACATGGCTAAATTGACTCAGCTTGATTATTTGTACATCGTCACCTAAAATGCAAAATAACGTAACATCACTTTTTATAAGTTTATTGGCGAAGAAAAACGATATAATGGAAACCACTCATATTAAAATAAAATTTTAGTTTTGGTTATAAAATGCTTATATGTTGGTTATAAAATGGTTATATATGGGTTATAAAATGGTTATATATTGGTTATATCTGACAGTGGAAGCTGAAAATGTTTTGCTACATATATGTAAAATGATGTAGTGAAATGGAAGGAATAAAAAACTCAATTTCTTTTCTTTTGATGAAACCTTGTTTTGCATTTTAGCTAACGTATGCACCTTATAGGGTCTTCCATATATCCTTTTGGGTATTAAAGATTTTAATGCAAACTTATTGAGATCTCTGTGCAGGGCATACAAATATATTTATCACAGCAACTAACAATAAGTATAAATATAGTTTAATTCCGGTTTTGGTTGTTATTTTGTGTTTTCTAATTCTGCTTTGTTTAATTTTCATTAGAGACAAACATGTGAACTTACCCATCTGCTGAGTATAACATAAATAATTTATTCTTCTAAAAACCTCCTCATTATTATTTCTCAATTATAGAAATAAATTATATTTAGTTGTTTTTTTCTGAATTTGTTTTCAAGCAAATTGTTTCCATATTAAAAGTCTTCTGGTTATTCTCCGATTTGTTCTGAAAAAAAAAAATTTACAAAGCATTGGAAACTAATTATGACGCACACAACTCGAGTCAAAATAAAAGCTATTTGCATGCCAAGGCATTACCCTTGCTTAAAAAACTATTTCCTAGACAATCGAAATTAATTATGAAGTGCTTTCCAAACGAAGAAGACTTAAACTTGAAAGGGTGAAATGCCTGAAATGTCTTTTAGAATGAAATGAAAAATGGAAAGAGCTGTAAAATGTCAGACTCCACAATGTAAAAATAAACCAAAGATAAGAGAAAATAAACCAAAATTAAAAATAATGGAAAAGAAAGGAAAATAACGAAAGAGCGCACCCTAACAGGCTGGTGGTATATGGCAGAGGAGACTTATGAGGCACAGTAATAGAGAAGCATTGACTTTGTTGATGGCGAAAAGCGAAGAAATGCGCTAAAATACCTACAAACAGTTCCAACAGAAGAATGTAATGAGCTTTCTTAACTTCTTGACACTGTTTTCAGTTTTAGGGTATATTTTCTTATACGTTTATGAAAAATCCGGATTACAACAAACATTTTTTACTTAAATATCATATTAAATTAAAACAAAAACTGTTTTCCTGATTTTAAAAATTATTCATATATCCGACTTTATGTGTCAATCAGCGCCGTCACTTGTTGTTCTTTGCCTCAAGTTTGTAATCCTATTGGTGTATGTATAAGTTCTGTGTAAGTCTCACACTAATTTATCTCCACTGTAATGCAGCCTTCAAGCAGCCAGTGGCAGCATATAAATTTTTTAATAAATATTTTCACTTTTCACGCCAACTTCGACAGCCATAAATCAGCACGTCTATAAATTATGTTATTTTCATAATATTTTCCTAACCAAGTGGCTGCTTAAGGTCCAAAGGCAGCAGCCATAAGGCACTGCCAACGAGCGTACAGCAGTATGCTTATTATGCTTAATTTAATGACAGCGCACATTCAACATAATGTGGCACCGCGCACTGTGTGGCTAGGTTGGCTGCACACATACACACAAACATATAAAACGCCGCAGAAAGCCCGCTTCATGGCGACCACAATAATAGCTGCAGCTGTATGTGTGTTTGTGTATATGTGTGTGCTCATTTGGTTGGCGTCGCTTGCATTTCACATTTCTTTGCCACATCCAATGCAATTAATTATGAAAATCTGTTGCATCTGTTGATGATGCATGTTGCTGCCGTTGAATGATGCGTGAAATGTTGCGCGCCAATTCCAAGTGGTTTAGTCTCATTTTGCCTGGATCATATAGTTCTTCTTGTTACAAGCAAAATTTAATTGTAATATTCAAATTTTTATATTTTCTGTAAGTCGTGTATTTTATTAATTGGATTTTTGTGAATTTTTTGCTCGTTGCAGGTCGGTGGTGATGCGCAATGCACCGCGTCTCTTTGGCGAAGAAAATGGTGAGTGAAATGTTCTCGTAAAACTAATTAAGTACCTACGCTATTGGTGTTTTAGAGATGTGTTACTTACATTACATTAGGGTGGATAAAAAAAAACACGAATGTACAAATTTCCCTCCGACTCTTAGGCCGTTAGTCCGTAAGACTACTAGAATTTCAAAAATTTGTTGAGCAATATCGAAGAGAAAAATATATGTATTCAGTGTACTTCTTCTCTACTTGATATTAGCGATTTTCGAGATGTGGAGTTAATGGATCAGATACTGTGAAATTTCACCTGGCTGTGGACTAGCTTTGATATTTTTGAAGCTTAAATTTCAAGTCCCTATAGACCACTATTGACCTATACTTTACATAGTTTAGTAGTATTATTCATACTAGATGCAATTCTGATATAGAATAAGCAAAACCGTTAACATTGGTTGCACCGAAGATATAATACCCTTCACAAATACAAAAGCTTCCATTTGTATGGCGGCTATATGTTGTAGTGACTCGATCTGAATGATTTTTTCAGATATTGAATCATTGTCTGAGGCTATAATTTATGGCAAATTTCGTGAAAATATCTCGTCAAATACAAAAGTTTTCCATACAAGCACCTGATTCGGACCGTTGAGTTTGTATGACAGCTATATGCTATAGTGTTTCAATCCACCAAATGAGTAGCTTCTTGTTGAAAAAAGATCGTATGAAAATTTTCAGATCGATATCTCAAAAACTGAGGGACTTGTTCGCATATATGCAGAGAGACGGACAAAAGGAACATTGTTAAATCGACTCAGCTCGTCAGGTTACCCATTAGTCATTAAAGATTCACTTTATTATTATATTTTTTGGCGTAAATTTAACAGTCTTTCCACAACATTTATATAATATATATATCTAAGCAGGTCTCTGGCGGTTCTTTCTGGGCTTGGAAACTATATGCAATATTTAAGGTAGAACGACTGTAATCATTTATGAAGAAGCTCTATTATACACGTTTATAACTGAAGAATTATCTCATAATATTTCTCATAATTCTGTTCATTATGATGATGAATAATATTGTTTTCATTAAAACTCATTCACTCGAAAGAGTTTATAAAGTAAGCATTACACTAGAAAAGTAAATAACAACAAAATGCCGAATGAAAACCAAACAATGTTGATCTTGAAGCGATCTTGATTGCATTATTCTAATACTATAAATAACAGCAACTGAGCTATTTCAATAATTATTCTTTAATTGCTTTGACGTGCAGTGTCGATGAGCTCATGTTGGTTGTAAAAAATTTTGTTAGATGCCTGGGGATCTACGTAAAGCGCACGCTTTTCAACTGCTGAGTAATTCTGCGCCGAATTTCTTCCAAAAGCGAGTGAGAAAAGCTTTTTTGTGCTTATAATAATGGAAGTTTATGAGTAAAAAACATAAAATAAGTTTAAAAATAAAATGGCAGTTTATGAAAATAAAGCACCTGACTTTGTTATAATTGCCCTTGAAGCACATATTTTAAAGTTATTTTAAAGTAATTGATAGTTTGGAGCTTAAGTGGCCAACAACAATAGGCACACACCTTTTCACACATTTTGGCGGATATTATTAATATGAATCGATATTTTATCAATCAAGGCCAGACGAAAGATAGCTAAACAGTAAAGTAAAATGTAACTAAATCGCTTGATTTTGTAAGAAAAATTGCGTTGGCGTCAAAATTTGGACGCTATGGAGGTATGAATGAGAAATTGATTTTAACTGCCGTTTTTGTGTTCAAATTTATGAATGAAGTCACCATAAGTTAATACAACAAAAATATTGTTATTTTTATTGCTTGTTTACGCTACCTGTGACTAAATTAACCTCACTTTATTCATGGCGTTGATAAAGCGCTGAGAGTAACTGGTTTTTTGGAAATTCGAAAAAAATTGTTAGTCAACAATATTTATATTTATTTATTTTTTAATTAGATTTTTAATTAAAAAATTTTAATTTTTTTATATTTTTTTCTAATTTTTTTTTCACAAACTGAATCAGTTTTTTTTGGCTAATACTAGTAGGTGCCGCTTTCACATTAGCTATTTTTGGTTGTGATATGTTCGAATGCGTTTTGTAGACGAGTGTAGGTGGACTTGCAGTGAATTGCATTCGATTTGGTGTTAGCTACAATTTGAGTGATTGAAACGATAAGCTGGTTTTAAATGGCACAACACTTACGCCGTGAAAAAACTGGCTGCGAAATTTTAAACAGAATTTGTTAATTTTGAATGGCACCTCCAGCATTTGGCAGAGCTGAAATATTCGTAGTCGAAAAAGTCTTTTCGTATTTTGCCAATAGATGTCGTTGCAGCCGTATATCTCCAGTGCTGCCAATCACATTGTGTTATACCATACCAAATACATTATAAAAAAATTAGTTGAAGTTTGATTAGAAATACGAAAAGACTTTTTCGACCAAAATAAGAAAATATTTCTTACTTTTCAAGTTTTGGTTATTTTTTTTTATTTTTATAATAATAAATATATTATTATACTAATTATTTAGGCGAAAGCAATCAATCAAGAATGCAATATCATATAGAAACCAATTTCATTCGGAAACTGCCATTTTCCCGCCATTCCCCACTTACATCCGGTCGCATGTCGCCAGCAGCTAGTTTTACTATTTCTGCTTGTTGCCGTTGCTACTTACAACAACAGTTAATTAAATAATGCTATTAACCTTTTTTAGTTTGTGTGGGCGCTAAAGTAATTACGAATTCAAAATGATTTATTTATTGCATACCCAAAGTGGCAACGCTGTAACTCATCACTGGCTTGGTTTCTAAGATTTTTCCACACAAAATCAAAAAAATGAAAAAAATAATGACTTTTATTGCGTAACTGCACAACTTTGTTGTTGCTAGCGGCTATTAAACGTCTCAATTTACACATTTCACGAGCATAAAAATGGCAACTCGGCTGTGCGCGAGCGCGAGATTTTTTCCACGAGTTTTTCACTTGTGCGCTTGCCAACTGCAGCGCGGCTGCTGCAACGGAAATTGCGGCCATAAATTTTACGTCATCAATTTTTGGTTATATGGCTTTTATTCGTTGATAAATTTTTCCATGTGAGCGCAATATGTTTCAGATTTATTTGCGCTTTTTATACCCTGAACGGGTTATATTAAGTTTGCCATGAAGCTTGTGAAACACCTTGGGAAAAGTTGGAGACTCTATAACATACTTATATAGATGATCAGTATGTTGAGCTGAGTCGATTTAGTCAGGTCTGTCTGTCTGAATGTCTGTAGACATATATGGATACTAGTCCTTAGATTTCTGAGATATCGATCTTGCGTACGCTTTTCTCTTGCCAAGAAACCGCTTATTTGTCGGAACCGCCGATATCGGACCGCTAGAGCGTATAGCTGCCATACAAACTGAACGACCGGCAGTAAGTTCTTGTATGACAAACTTTTGCATTTGACGAGATATCTTCACAACTTTTGGCACGGATCATTATATAAGGCAATAATACGATTCCTGAAGAAATTGTTTTGATAGGATCACTATAAGGTATAGCTGCCATACAAACTGACTCTACAAAATCAAGGGCTTATATGGAAACCTTCTTCATTTGACGAGATATCTTCACGAAATTTGGCATGAATTGTTCTCCAAAGCAAACTGAACGACCGAAATCAAGTTCCTGTTAGATATACATTGCATTTTTGCAGGGTATTATAGTTTCGTTGCAACCGAAGTTAACGTTTTTTCTTATTTTCTGTTGATTTTTTGAAAAACTGTTTTTGGCATTTATTTGTTACTTATTTGTTGTTTTTGTTAAGGTCTTTCGCCAGTTTTGCAGTCATTGCTTTGCCGCTTTTGGCAGCACATATGCGTTGGTAACGGCTGTATTCGTGCTGCGTGGGTTGCTGTGCTGTTGCAACACTGTTGTCGCTGCTAGAAAAAACTGAAACTGTTAGAAAAAATTCTTATTTTTACTTCTTATTTTTTCTAACAATTGTTTTGAGCAACAAAATATAACTTTTTTCAAAGTTTCTTTGCTTATTGATTGCGTGGCGCATTGTTTGTTGCAGCTGCAAGCAAATTTGTACGTATTCTTTGTTAACTTGGCATAAATAAATATTAACATGTATTTGGTTTAAGCTTTCCAAACCTAGTTTGGCGCTGCGCCTGAGCAATTTGCCAAACGTTTTGCTGCCATTTATGTCGCGCTCGCGGATTTTAAGCTTGAATATCATAAATTTCTTGCATTTATTGGCAATTGCTTGCCATATGCTGGCAGTAGTGATGCCATATTTTGTAACTGTTTCAAATTTTTTTTATGGCGCTATAGAGATTTGTTGCCATGTGGGTGTTATAGACGATGATCGTAATTGTAGGTTAATTTGGTTTGTTGTTAAAAAAAAAAAAAACAAAAAAAACTTTAGTGGATGAAGTTCTTCTAGCTTTGCTTGCGTTTTTAATAATTTCTGCTTATACTTTTTGTATAATCGGGTTCTAAAATCTGTTGTTGAGCGTTATAGGGTGGTCAATGGCACTTAAGTATAAAATTGCATTAATTTGGTGGATAATTTCTGATCAAAATATTGGGTAGTCGAAAAAGTCTTTTCGTATTTTGTCAATAGATGCCGTTGCAGTTGTATATCTCCAGTGCTACCAATAGCATTGTGTCATATTATATAAATATAAAAAAAATAAATTTGGTTAGAAATACGAAAAGACTTTTTCGACTACCCAATATTAATGACTCATTCATAAATTCTCACTTATATAAAATTATTGGCAGTACCTAGCCTCACCTAGCTCAGTATTAGCAGTTCTAGGTATTAACAAGTGAAAAAATGATAATTCTTGCGCCACACAAAACGCTTAAAAAGCTTACTTCAAAGCACAATTAGCCATATACAAGCATGCGGTGCAAAGGCTGTGCAGCTAACCCCTTGGGTACGAATGTTACAACTTAATTTATACTTTATAACCAAAAGTCCGTTGATATCGAAAACAAAAAACAATAATAATAGCCGAAATAAAGCTAAGACCAAATAAAAACGAGCAAAATACGAGGGCGCAATATTAAACCAGAAAAAAATAAAAAAGTAACAAAAAAATAAATAAAAGCAAAATTGCACGCAACAGCATGCAACTTGCAACGTGCAATGAGCCGACAAGCGACCTCCTCACGTAGCGGCACGCATACCACACCGTAAGCACGAATGTAAACAAACGCCGAAATCAATACGAATTAACAACAACACCTAGCAAAGCCCCTGTCCACGTCGCAAGCGGTTGGCCACGTTCGCTTGTCCATCGATCATAATTCCATATGGCTAAGAGCCGCAGAAACCAAGTCAATATCGCCGCAGGTACATATGTATGCCGCATGTTGCAATCAACAATTTACACTGCGCATGCGTGTGTGTGTGTGTGTTTAAGTGCGCACGTGTATTTATGTGTGTCAAATTTAATGACTAAATTATTTGTGGAGGTGGCGTGGAACAGAAAATCAATAACGCAACAAAGCGCAGCGAAAGACGCGAGAAAACGAGAAGCCCGCGCTACCAAGCGTGCAACACACATACACATGTACATGCATATGTGTTAAAGCGCAACAAGCTGAATGAAACAGTAACAATAAACGGCAATAATTGCTACAAAAAATGCCAAGTGGGCGCATGCGTGACGGCTGGCAAGCATTTAGTCTTAGGGCGCGTCAAAAAGAAGAGGAAGTCACTTAAAAGACAATGAGGAAAGCTGCTGCATGCATTGAAAATGACATAAATAACAGTAACACTGACAACAACAAGAAATGCTGGAGCCGAAATTCCGCCTAAAACGCGCATTCAACGGCTAGTGACACGCCGCTTTCGTCGCTGGTAGGCGGTTTTTGGTTTTCGGTTTGACCAGTGCATGCCAACAACACCAATGCCGAGCAACAAAAAAAGGCTACTATGCGTTGGCGATTACAAAGCACGTTCTTACGGTAGCCTCTGACAACAGCATCAGGCAGCAACGCTGCACCGGGAAGGTCTGTCGTATGCGCGTGCGAATGAAGCACGTTGCAGTGGCTGCTGCGCTTCGGCAGTAAAGCTACAATTTATTTAATGGTAATTTGCCCCAGCAGCTGCTGCTAACATTTTGACAGCCACTTTCGGACGGACAGCCACCGCTTTCTGCGCTTTAATGAAGTTGAAATCGCGGATTAAAAATGCAAAGCACGTTGCCACCTTCACTTGCAATTTTGTTTTCCAATTTAAACACACGAGTGTTTTTTGTTGTTTTTCTTTTCGCTTCTTTCTGTTGTGCTGCAACAACACGCTTTCGGTTTTGCACATAGTACGCTGCTGATGGAGACTGAGGTGAGGCGGCTGTTCGTGCTGCGGCTGTCGTTCACTTTCTCACTTTTGGTGGAGGCGTTGAATCATTTGTATGCATTAATACCGTTAATTTAACATTATTTACTTTTTTTCAATTCAAATATATAGTTTTTTTAGAAAAGTTGATTAAATATGGTAAATAAATAATAATGAAGATGATGAGAAACAAAACAATTGTACGATACTATCTGATCCGACGATATTTGTACAGACTAACATAGGATTTGATAATTTACTTTTAATGTTTTCGTTAACATTTCGACTCGCTTCTTTCTAAATATATTTTTTTAAGAAAATCCCATGTTTTATATATTATAGTTGCAGTTATTCACCAATTAGGAGCGAAAACATTTTTAACAAATCAGTGATCTTCAATATCGGTGGATGCGTTCTAGAGTTATGAGTGCAGTAACTGGTCCGACTTTGTTTCATTTTATATTCAAAATCGGTCCAGTTATTCTTATTTTTCATGCTCATGCTTGTTTTATTATTGAAATATCACAAATATTCTGCGTGACCAAGGCCAAAATTTTCAGGATTTCCTTGAGGTTAACATGCCATGCCTATGGTGGATAGAAATAGAATCCTTGAATAAAGCAGTTTTCACTACTCTCAACAGTACTTGGCCGCATAAAATTCCGGGTTCGTTCCGGATACTTATACCCGACTGACGGAAACGGACCAGTTCTTAGTTTCTATAAATGACGTGATTAGAAAGTTCAATCAATCAAGAATTCTCTACTGAACCATGCATATTTAATCTTACGCATCGCTTAATCATCAAAGTTTAACCTCTAAATTTTCTAGAAGAGTTTTCGCTTCTCTCTATGCGGTTGCCACTATTTTTTTCTCGAAATAATCTGTTTTATGAATCTTTCTATTTATTGGGTCGTTCACTAAGTAATTTCGTTTGAGGACAACAACTAACCTTTTCGATTGGTTCGCAGCCAGCTTCACACCTAACCGCTTTGTTATTATATATTTGAATAGCTGATATAGTAAGGCTCCTTTGTGAAAAACTTTCTTAAATTATTTGGAATAATTTTTGCTTGGTGCCCTATCAAAGATGGAAGAATCGAAAATAGCATTTTCGGCAATTTTTCCTGTTTTACTATCAAAAGGGTAAAAATGCAGTTCAAGCAAGGCAAAAATATTGTGATGTTTACGGAGAACTTGAGTTGACCGAACGTGTCGGTTTGAAAAATTAGTTCTGGCAATCTCGATCTTGATGATGCATCATGTCTTGGAAGGCCTCTTAAAGCAAATGTGACTAAAATAAATCACTGGTCAATGAAAATCGTTCAATAACAATTCGAAAGATTACTGAGAGATTAAATTTTTTAAACGGGATCGTTCACAAGCAGATGAAACGTCTAGGATTAATTTCGAAGCGTGACGTATGGGCTCCTCAAGTTCTTACTGAATGAAAATTGCTTGCCACGAAGCTTATCAAAAGTCAAAGAAGTAACCCATTTTTGAAGCGCATTGTTACTGGCGACGAAAAGTGGGTTGTTTACAAGAATTTGAGATGCAAGTGATCATGGTTTAAAAAGAATTAGCCAGCACAAACCTCTTCGAAGGCCAATAGTCTCTAAAAACAAAGGTTGTCTGTTTGCTGGGATTTCAAAGGGATTGTTTTGTGCTTTTGCCGACAATACTATAATTAATCCTGAAGTGCTGGAGAGCTGGAAAATTTGAGTGATGCACTCCAACAGAAGAGACCAGACTGGAAAAGGTGTAGTACTCGACCAGGAAAATACCTGACCTCATACAAATTTGATGACTCGCTAAAAGGGCGAATGGGATGTCCTACCACATCTACAATATTCTCCAAACTTGGCAGAATTGGAATGTGACTAGCTCTGTTCTCAAATGTTTTTGAATGTGAGAACTTTCACCTCAAATCAGGATGTCTAAAACCACTTGGAAAAGTTTCTTGCCTGAAAAGGTCAACAAATTTATGAGCGTGAAAATAATTTCCTACCCGAAAGATAACAAAAGGCATTAAGTCAAAATGGAGACTATATAATAAGTTATTGATAAACCCATTGTTTGAAGCATCTGATCTATGTAGCACTCTTACTAATTTCCAAAAAAAAAATAAAAATTAAACCCATATCTAACATTTTATTTACCTATTTCTATTATTATAACCACAACTGTATGTGTTGTGCTCAGCATTCACTCTCTTGCCTTATCATCTTTTACTGAAGTAGTTCTCAGTTAAAAACTGATAAGAACTATGACCATTTAGATAAAAACAAACGTTGCTTATCAGACTTTTGCGCCATCCGCTTTGTGCTTTACGCCGCCAGCCGCTTGCAAGGGGAGCCTTCACTTTTGGACTATTAACTCATTCTATAAACAGAGATTACGCGGCGAAGCTATGCATTACTTCAAAAGGCACACAGGAAAGTTGGAAGTCGGTAGAGGGACAGCAGCTGGGTGGGGAAACATTGATAAAATTTTATATTTTGACTGAAACGTGTAGTTGGACGGGTATACGGCTCGAGTAATATGTCGTTGGTGTGGCAGTAAGGTGCGACTTTTGAGGCATTTAAAGAGTGAAAACTAGAATTCTTAGAAATGCGCTGTTCGAATACGAAGAAATGAAAATTGAAGCGAGTCAATGTGTGTTCTAATGTGTTTCAAGTTCACAAATTTTATCGTAGACCCTGAAAATAGTGCTTGCTAAATCATTTGCCGTGTGCCAGGCGCGTTACAAAATCGCTTTCTGTGCGAAATCTAAGTGTTCGTAATGCTTTTGAGCGCGGTGCTCCTGTTGTGGGTTGGCTTGTGGCATTTTAGCAAACGTGCCGCAGTGGATGGCAAGACGGGGAGCGCTTTGGAGCACAAGCAATTGAAGAGGCTCAGAGAGCTGGCAAGTAAGACCAAGTAACTATATGTTTCAAATATGTTAATTATTTCTGATAGCCTTTGCTGAGTATTGTTTGAGTTTTGTAAGAAAAAAATATTTATATTCTTGTACAAATAGTTTGATTTACAATAAAAATATTTTTTATTAAATTTGATTGCCTCACAATAGTCTCACTTCGACGGGCAAACTTCTAATGGCAGGTGTGGCACAACAAAGCATCTCAGCTGCCTTACTGGGTTTGGTTGTGTATTTTTTATTTCAATTTCCTCTCGCGCCTTGTGTCTTCAAGCCAAGCGCAAGATTTACGACCATGAATAAGTGGCCAATTCTTTTGGCTCGTAGCTTAGTTATGCCTGATTGCGCGATTCGACAGCGATTTCATTTATTTGTTTGCTCGTTTGTTGCATGCTTTGTTGCGATCTGCGCTTGAATGTTGCTCTGACGTCGCTTGCACCAAATCACCTTCAAAGTATTCCAAGAATCGCTTACATTTCATTATAGTCGCTGATGTTGCTGAACTTGAGCAGAGCGCAGAGCACAGAGACGTGTCTCGAATTTCAAACTTGACCTTGAAAATGACATATACAAATGAGAAAATGGCGAGTTTTAATAATAACTCTTTATTGTGTCTCCGCTTTATGCTTTTATTGTCTGTTGATCTTGCATTTTTGCACACATCTTCGTCTGACGGTTCGCCGCTACTTTGTGTGCAGTCGTTCGCGGTGCTTCAAGTGTGGTCGGTCGGCGCTGGCAGCGATTTGTTTTCTGTGATATTCTCGCATTCCTATGTTATTATGGTATATACAAGAATATTCTTAGTTTTTGGTATTCAAGTTGAGTTCACATCTAGAAAGCTTAGATTAGGATTATATCAAATTTTTCTCTTCGGCGGAAAAATAATTTTTATGTATGTGTAATTAGAGCGGGTCGATTCTGAACAACTTCGCCTGGGGGCCAAAGGGTCTAAGTCCGGTTACGTGACAGCAATTCTTAAGGCAAAGTTTAAAAGATCTGAATGTTCGGAGTTATGTGATATAGTTGTCAGATCTGACCGATTCTGACAAATTATCAATATACATATACGATTTCTAGAAAACTTTGCCTTGAAAATCGCTGGCTAAAAACCGGTTTCAGACCCATGATCCTTTAGTCAATGTGGTTCAGAATGAACCCTAGAACATTTCCCACATACTAGTGCTTAAAGTTGGTTCTTTCTCTTTTCATAACTGTAATTTATAGCAAATAATAGTTTCAAGCATGATTAAATCTTACGGTTTTACTTCCGGTTTTTTGTATCCACAGCATATCAGTAAATTGTAAATAAGTAAGTCTGTCCCTCTTCTGTGTATTTCTAAAACCAGAAAGCGCAGTGTGAGAGGACCAGCATCACTATCCAGATATTACCCATATAATAAATCGAAGTATAAGTATTAGGCTTATCGATCAATCGGTTACTAAGTCTTCCATTTGCTTTCCTGAGCTCCATATATAAATAAACGTCATTAATGGGTGTTCTCCCTAAGGACCACTCAATGGCGAAATAAAAAAGTTTTGACAAAAGTCGAATTTTTTTATAGAAATGAGGAGACACATTTTTTCGTTTCATACAATTTTTTAATCATTTTTATTGTTCCCCCGTCGGAATTGCTTTTTAGTGCTGCCACGAATGTTTGGAGAAATCTACACCGTGTGTGGTTGCTGAAATTGTCACTTAGTCGCGCGCACGCTCACTCACTCCATTCAAGATGCCGCATCAAACAGCTATTTATACAGCCAAGCGCCCCTACATCCACTCCTGCATGCCAGCACCAAACTTCCCTTCATCAAAATATTTACCTATTGTGAACGTGCTTTGTGGGAGTTTATTTTCCAGGCGTGCCTTTGAATGTATGCTCCAGCGCCGCGTTGCTTGCCTCGGGTATACTTATATTTTTTAAGCTTACAGAGAGTCATAAAATATGTAAAGTCTGCAGTTTTGCCCGCCCAGTCGGCATTTGTGCCGCCTTTTGCTGCAGCGCCTTTCTTACATTTATTAGCAAAGTGTTTCCGCACGCTTGGCAGCACTTTTTGTTATTATAATTTACTATATCCACTACGACTACCCATAAACAATTTACGTAGTATTTATTTTTATGAGCACATTTTCCATTTGAACACTTATTGCTTTTTTTTTCTAAACGATAACTTCTTTTGCTTATCTCTCTCTTTGCTGTAGGTCGCCTGCCACAATTGTATGCCGGCAATCCGGCTGTGGCGTCTGCCGCTGCCGCGGCGAATGTGCGCAACTGCAATTGCTGTCCGTATGGTTACCACATCGATTTGGATTTTGTGCGCTACTGTGAATCGCTGGCCAATGCCAAGCCGTCGGAGGAGGAGTTGCAGCGCCGCAGTCGGCGGCGCTCGCGCAAATCAATGGAATTCATGCTGGGTCTGGACGCAATGTTCGAGCAATGGGATGCCGCCGCACGGGTGCAGGCCGTGCCAGAGGTGAGTGAGTGCGCGCAGTGTGCCGCAAAATACGTGTGTGTGTGTCGTTGTTTGTAGTGTTGCATGCCATAAACGATAAGCGCTATTGAATGGCAAGTCGAGGCATTTAATTGAGTTTTGCGCGCTTGTTGGCGCAAACGGCAGTCCCGGTTTGCCGTACAATCTAATGGATTTGTTGGTTTTTTATATTTATTTGGCTGCATGCAAAGATATAAGAATGCGCTGTGGATATGGAGACGTCGGACTGCATGCTATGATTAATAGTTTATGTTGGGTTAAAGGCTGACTTTGAAAATTTATTTCAATGCCGGGTTAGAGGGCAATGCTGCGGTTTTCAATAAATAAGCCAGCTTTAATGGCGATGTTATGGATATTGGCAGATTGAGTTGCTGGCTCAGTGTGATATTTGGGAGTATATGGTTAGCATTTCTAAGTTTTTTGCTAAGAGAGATCTATGGACTTGATCCGGCGAATAACTGAGCAGATAGTAATACATAGAGATTTGTTTATAGAACGTAAGTAATATAAATATGTTTATTATTTCACAAACTATCTGTCCTTTTTCGTAGATAAGATATCTGAAATAATATATTTGATTTAAAAGTGAATAATGTAGTATTTCATATTTTTATAAACATGCCGAGAATTGTAAGTAACAGAGCGAAGCGAAAGAAAATGTTATCGACAACATTGATATAAGACCATCACTGTTGATCGCTCCTCTCTCATTTTCAGTTTGCGTACTCACAGTAATCATGCTTAAAGGCCTTAGTGCGAGCGAGTGAGAGAAATAGAGAAAAAGAGAGACAGAGGGATAGAGAGTTTTTTTAAAAATCTGCTGCGATCGTCCGCTTGCTTAAAAAACAAAAAAAGATCTAAAATTAGTTTCCCTGTTGAGTGAATGAAAACATTATTTTTCGAAAATGGTTTCCTGTCCTTAATTGAGTCTCTTCCAGATCATTTCTATAAACATTATGCCATTATACCAAAGATAATTGCAGCGCAAGTGCCACTAAAAAACATAAACATACCCTAACTACAGCTGCATGTTTGAGAGGGGACCTCGTTGGAGTTCTCAAGTAGCGAATGACTATTTCACTTGCCTTTGAGTCATAAATGCAGACTTTGATGTTCCAAACAAAATAAAATCCACGCAGCAACGCGATTATATTTACAAATTCACACAGAAGCGCGAAAAGCACGACGAATCGTAAATGTCATGTTTGTAAAAGGGGAAAAATAATGACGTTGGTTTCGCGAGTGCTCAGCACGTGAGCGACATCAAAGAGCGTTGCGCAAATTACTCGCAATTCGACGAAATCAAAAGTGAAATTGCAAAGACGCTGCAAACTGAAAAGTTGATTGAAAATAACCGAAACGCACACGCACATACACACCGTTGAACAAAAAGTGATGTCATAAAATATTTATATGTTATAAACCTAAGGAGCAACTTCACACACTCTAACCACAACAATATCTCTTACAGGTGCCATACGAAAGTGACTCACCCGATTCGCCACGCCTGCTGCCGCCACCCATACCACCTGCGCCCACGTCCGCTTCACATCCCACGTTCTGCACATCTACGCCGCGTCCACGCTCCTCCTCAGTGCCGCGCTACAACTACGACAGCAGCAGCAGTGCGCCCCGCGCTGAATCGCCCTACGGCACAGCGTCGTCGACATGCTCATCCGTGCGCGGCGCAGAGAGTGACGCGCCCTACAGCATACTACGCCAGCGTCACAAGGAGCATCAATCACGACGTGATGCGCCCGAAACGCGCGCCTTCCTGCGTGAAGCGCTCGACGAGGTGTGCAGCGACTTTGAGCGTACGCTGGAGCGCACATCGTTGCGGCGCAAGAAGGCGGTTAGCTGTAACGAGCGGGATGGCACTTTAAGTGGTGGGGGTGGTGGCGCGTTGAATGGTCAATTATATGGTTATGGCGTGGCCAACGATCGCAACAATAATCATCAGCCGACATATGCAATGAAGACGGATTTGCCGCCGACGAAATTGGGCAGCGCGAGTTGGCTGCGTGATAATTTCACGCGGAATGGCTACAACTGTAATGGCAAGCGTATGTGCTCCGCCTGGGAGCGGCCTGTCGAACAATCTTTTGGTGAGTATGCTTTGCTTGGTTTTGCATAGAACGCGAGCCATTCGTGACACTTTATAGCAGTATTTCGGCAATGCGCTCTGAGTTTTTGTGACACATTCTTCTACTTTGCTTTTTGGCAAGTATTTGAAAGCATTTAAATGCCGTTTATCGCCGATAGCCTGGCAAATCAGTGGTGACAGACACACCTCGATCGTTTTAGAGGCATGCCCCGCGCTTGTTGCCACCAGTAGGTCGTGTCTACATTGAATTATTTGCCCTAAGCCATAAAATATGGACATGTTGCAGCATTTATTCTATGAGTTTGAAAGTACACTTATGTGCGTGCATTTCTGTCTGAGTTTGTCTTATGCAAATTTTCGCTTTTGTAAATTAATGCAAAACTCTGCTAAATGTAGGTCGCCTGAGGTTGGACATGATAGACTTCGAGCGCGCATTGTATTTAAATTAGATTTTGTTATTTTGCGAATACTTTTTTATTTACTTTCTGAGTGGTTTTGTCGCTGACTCACTTCGTTAGTTGAATGTAGTCACGTGAGTATACGAATGCAATAAAAGTTTAAAAATAAATATAGAATAGTACTCTTTCAGACCAATTTTAGCCAAAAACAGGGTTGATTTGTCATTCCATAGACATTGCGCGCGTCAAACAAACATTTTTTATTTCCTTTCGAAGTTATTTCGAAAAAAGACTTAAGAATAATTGTTTAATGGAAATTAAAGAACTTACAGCTGAAAAACACAGAAAAAAAGGTAAACAAAAATAACAAGTTAAGAAGGGATAAATTCGGGTATAACCAATATTTCATACTCTTGCTACTCGAGGGTATAAAAGCCGGGGTAATACCTTTAGGTACATAAGGCTTTTTAATTACATGGGGCCTAGGACAACTTTCCACCCTAATTTATTAATTTTAAGCTTAAATGTGCACAGTTATTAGAAAAACACGCTCCCTCAGTTTTATTAAGATAATTCACATATTGGCCGATATATGCTGTATAAAATCATCCAGAAGTTCGAAAATCTGTATCTAGGTATATGCGGGCTAAGGGAAGTGTTTACCTGATTCAAACCATTTTTGATACAAAGAGATACTAGTATCAGGAAAAGACTCTCTCCAATTTCCAATTATATATCTCGCACATTGACCGATATTTTCGGTAAAAAGTCAACTATAGGCTCTGGGGTCCACATATACGGTACCAAAGGGTGTGAACAGTTTTTGTTGGATTTTAACAATTTTTAGTCATAAGGTGTAAGACTTTAAAGGTATTATTCGTGAATAATTTCAGCCGGATATATTTATTGCTTCTTGATTTGAGCACAGGAAAGTGAATGAATCAAATGGAATGAACTCAAATTGTGTTATATGGAAAGTAGGCGTGGTTGTAGTCCGATTTCGATCATTTCGCTCACACTGTAATATAGAAATATTCGTAGAATGAGATATACCGAATTTGATAGAAATCTGTCCGACGGGTCTCGAGATGTGTGATTTCACTTAAAAGTGGACGAGACCACGCTTATTGTCCAATTTTTATCTCGGTTTCTATAAAGCTTTCTCATACCATCTAGACTATAAATTTAATGTCTCTGGCGTATTGAGTTATTGATTTAAGTATTATTTAAAGATACCGTTATATGGGGAATGAGCGATTAGATGCTATGTACTACATTAAAGCTCTTAGAGGGCGGATCCACGCCCATTTTTTCAAACCTACAGGTGTCCGTTGTCCAATCCCTAACATCAAATCATTGTTCTACATCTTAAATTTGTGCTTAGTTGTGATACGTTTGCGGTAAATGACGTTTTGTGGGCGTGGCAGTGGTCCGAGTATGCTCAACTACGAACTCGCCCCTCTTTTTTTGTTAAGGTTACAGAAGGAAACTTCAATTTTTAGTCTAGTTATCGCTTGCGCGAATGGATGCACGGACAGAGGGAAAGATGAAGGAACTCCGGATTCAACTCGTCTCGTCATTCTGATCATATATCTATATCTATAACACTATACATATATCGCGATAAGTTTGGTGTGATGTAAACAACCATTAGGCGAACAAAACTATTATACTTAATAGCAACATGTTACAAGAGTATAAAAACAGAAACAAAAATAAAAATGTCTAGCTAATTTACAGCACATCTGCCTTGGCGTCAAATATGCGTCGTCACACAAAGCGGAACCAACGAGTTGCGTCTGTGACGTATCTCTTCGGGCATCTCCCCAGCGCTTGTGTGTGATTCATCGGCACAAGTGCGGAGATCACACGCGGAGGCATTATACTACATGCTTACATACATACATACATACATGTAGGTGCTGTGTCGATAAAACAGAAGTGCGTGTGGTTTGCCGAGCATAACAGAAAGCAAGAAAAATATAAAGCAAAGTGGTTGAGATAAAAGATGAAAAAGTCAATAATTTCCGAAGCAAAGTGAACTTGAGAAGTGAGCGTGTAAGAGCTCGCAGTCTTTCGGTTATAATAAATTAGAAGAAGATACAGTATGTGGGCTCTAAGTACCACAAATCAGAAGAATATGTATAACAATGAACCAGAAAGCGTATTAATCGTCTGTAAAGCCAGATCTATAAGCGAGTAAGACTAAGATTTGCCAAACCTCTCATCATTCCACTCACTTTCTCACACACAGCCTACTTCATAAATTGAAAAGGTAAATAGTTACTCAAAATGCCGTGCAGATAATGTGCGGTTATGGCCAATGATTTATGAGCTTTCCCGTACACAGAAGTATATTGCAGCTCGCTTTTCGGAGATAATGGCAGAACAACGCCCATCTGAGGCATATATTGTATGTACATCACCTGCAGCATATTTTATCAGCAACTTTATCTTGCGTATCAATAATCACTTTTTACAACAATTTATGACACTTGTTACATATTTGCAGGCCGTCACTGGCTTCATAATTTGTAGTAACTCTCCACTCTTGCGGCGCTTCAGTTGCGCCGAAATCACTCGCGCTTTTGCGCTTAACCTGCATTTCTTCGCTTAGATCGCTTGGCAACCTCAATGAGTAGTCTACCGAAAAGTTTCAAGCCGCGCTCGCAATTTCGCTTCTTCCGCCGATGCTGAGCTATTGAAAGACGCCGAAGAAAGCACAATTAGCCGCCTATCAGTCTATTGTGGGCGCTCGGGCGGCAGCAATCGCAAGCGTAACGCGAATACTGTGGAAGAAAAAGTGAATTCAGCAGCTTCTGTCTAGTAAAAGTGCGCCGAAAAACGTTTTGTGTCAAAGTTTAAAAGTCAATAGCAATTAAACTAATCAAGGCTAATGGCAATCGAACAAAGCAATTGAAGTAATTGCACTGCTTTACAGTGATTTTCTGCTTTTTTGAGTCTTATATGCAAACAATCTCGCGCCGATAAAAGCAATTAGGCCAACAACAAAAGCAATCGATAGTAGAGGAATTGCACGGGAATTGTGAAATCGAGCGAGTCATGTGAAGAATTGTGCTAAAATAAAGCAAAGCAGCTTTTGTAGTAAGATCCGCTGCGGGTGTGTGTGCGTGTGAGCTCGCTTAGTAAAAGCCGGTAATTAAATTTTGAAATGAAAGCCGCTAAATTGCGGCAGACAGCCAATATAGATAATAGAAAGCGAGAACGGCGAGTTTTGAGGCGTGAATGTGGGCGGACCGCGAAGTAAAAATAGCAAACTAAAAGTGAAATATATGTAGAAATGTTCAGTTTTAATTAAAATTCGATATTATATTTTTCAGATTAAAAAAAAATTGAAATAAATAAAAAAAAAATCATCATCATATTTTTAGGAATTAAAAAAAAATTAAATAAATTTTAAAAATTATTCAAAAAGATTTGATTAAAAATTAGTTCTCTAACTCCTTCTTTACGCCTGCAAACCAAAGCTTTCAAATAAGCCATATTATCTACCACTTTGTTAAAATTCAAGGCTATAGTCCCCAAAGTGATCGCCAACTTATTCCGCGTTTTGCTGTTCCGATCGATTTCCTTTTAAAATCTAATAATTGCAATTCATTTCATTTTTTACCGTGTACGTTCTGAAAGTAATATTTTTCCCGTCATAAAAAGTAATAGCGCATTATCTGCTCTGTAATTACGGCAATTATCTGTGATCGCTTGACGTCAGTCGCATGTTGTTATTTTTGTGATTTGAACTACGAACTCTTGATTGCAAGCATCTTGTTGTTGTCTTTTCTTAAGTGCTATGTAATGTGCAGTGAAAAATATTTGTTTCAAAAATGTTCGCCGCGGCTGGAAAAGTAAATCGACGTAAGGACTGCAACTCTCCGCTGAGTTCGAACGAATACGCTATTGCCAAGTCGAAATCGAGGTTGAAGGGCATGAAAAGCTGGTGGAACAACTGTACGTGAATCGAAACATATTTTTATGATTTTTTGTTGAGTATTAAATATTTGCTACGGGCTCGAAAATTTTAACATCCCTAATGCAATTACAAAAAAGTAAAAAAATCAGGGAAATGTATTTTTATGTCTGTAATGTCAATTAATTTTCAAGCAGTTTCTTTGCCGATTCGTATGAGAGGTCCCTGGTTGCCAGTAAAAATAAATATTAGGTCCCCGGCTTAGCATAGTGAAATACATTGTTTCGTCAAATTTTGTTTTTTTTCTTTTATTCGAAATAGTTCCCTTAAAGGGTGATACTATACACTTGACTATACCGATCCTCCAACTTTTTAATATCATTTGGGTAGTACGATTTGTCCTTTGCTTCATAATAAGCCCCAATTTCGGTGATCACTTCTTGACTCGACGAAAATTTCTTCTCAGCGAGCGTTCTTTTGAGATCTGAGAACAGGAAATAGTCGCTGGAGCTTAGATCTGAAGAATACGGTGGATGCGAAAGCTATCCAAAGCCCAATTGGTGGGATTTTGTCACCGTTTTCACTGACTTGTGTCATGATACATTGTCTTGGTGAAACAGCACTTTCTTTTTCTTCACGTCCGACCGTTTTTCGGCAATATCGTCCTTCAAACGCCCCAATAATGCTACATAATAGTCGTTGTTGATAATTCTTCTTTTTTCAAGATGGTCTATAAAAATTATTCCATGTGCATCCCAACATACAGATGTTGTAATCTTGCCGACCGACTGTTGCGTTTTTCTACGCTTTGGAGTGTGTTCATCGTGTGCAGTCCACTTGGATGACTGTCGATTGGACTTCGAAGTGAAATGATGGAGCCATCTTTCACCCATTGTCACATATCGACGAGTTTATTACGCTCGAAGAACTCAAAACTGTGCTCCCAATCATTAACTCGTCGTTGTTTTGGGTCAAAAGTGAGCTCGCGCGGCACCCACTTTGCACGGAGCTATCTCATACGCAATTATCCGTGAATGATATGATTTTAACATTCACTTGATATCTTTAGAGTGTCTGCTATCTCGAACAACTTCACTTTACAGTCACTCAAAATTTTTTCGTGGACTTCTTTGATGTTTTTGTCGGTAACAACCTCTTTCGGGCGTCCAAGGCGTTCAACGTCTTCCAGCTCATTAAGCATATCATTGCTTGATTATTGATTTCCTTGGGTCCAAGCCAAGTTTTTGCTTGAACTGTATTTTTTCCTTCAAAAAGCAATATTTTATCAACACTCGCTTACATTTTTGTCCATTTTTTACAATAATAAAAACTGCTTTATCAAAATGCTATAATTAACGAACTAATGATCCGATAGCCTTATACACATGCCTTTTGAAGGTTAGTGTTAACTAAAAATCATATGGAGTTAATTCTAGCAGCGCCATCTATGTGCCAGGCCGGGTCTTTTCATATTATTTTGCTGTACTATTTTTCATGCAGCTATTTGGTATTCTGCTGCAACCTAGGAATGCCTCGGCGAGTTGAACGATAAAATCCATTTTTTGATTGTAGTAAACTCGAAGCCTAGTCATCACTTTAAACATTTTTAGCAAGTGGAATATGTCGGTATGCCTCAATTTTTTGTTTTGGTTATCGAGCGTATAATTAAAAAACCATATAAGTTCTATGAGGGTAGATAAACGTGCAGATAACAATGAGATAATTTCTGTTGACATCAGAATTCATACTTTTCATACTTTTCACGTTACTTTGACATGACGACTAATTTGTCACTAATAATTTGGCATAATCTGGTTACGAAAAGACCTTCTATAATAATAACGCCAACTACAGTGGCACTCACATGAAGCTAGGGCTTCGTTAGTCTCGATCATCTTCCGTTTCCTTGGTTACATATTTCACTGTCATTCGAACCCAATCTCTTCCACCTCAAACTGCATTGTTGATTACTTTATAGTTGCTAGATGTCAATGTCGTCTTGAGGTACTTTCGTTCAAATCAATAATTTGCATTGCATAAAACAATAAATTATCGCTTCAAAGCATGTACGCGTGAATTCGTAATAAGAATTTGTGAATAATGGCATTCGACATATCTCACACCCGCACCACTCATCTGCCCGCACAGCGTCAGCGTGAGCTCAGCGGCAACGCGACATTTGCGATAACAGCAAATAAATCGAAAACCAAATGACAATGAGAAATAAACTTCAACTCGAACAGGCCAAACTGGCTTTAGGTCTTTGTCGACGCTAACGTTGCCGCTGACGACCTGCTGCTGACTTTGTTTTATTTATAAGTTATTGCATAAGATCGAGATTTAGCTAAACGCAAACCAAACAAAAAGCTATGCCAATAACGAAGGCAATAACAGTTCAGTTGTCGGTAGGCAAATAACAACGAGCGGCAAGCCAGTAAATAACTGCAATTTGCCAAAAAAAAGAAAGAAATATATAACGACAAAACCCCTACTTAACGGGGCTTTGAGCGGCGCTGAACGGCGGTGCGTTCGTCAGTTGTTTGCTGAGCGCGCTAATGGAACGTTTGCGCATCAAAATTATTTTAGTCAAGCCGAATGATAAACGAAAATGTGAGCCTTGCAGGAATTTCAAGTTCGAGCAGGAAATATTTTCGAAATAATTTTTTTAATGAAATTCAAACTTCTACCCATTTTAGATTCCTGTGTAGCCAGCAATAAGTCGCCGCGTACGACGCGCTACCTAGCCAAGGCCGCCGCCGCGTTACCCGTGCACCAGAAGCTTTCACCTGCCGAGCAGCAGTATGAGTCATATGTGCAGGCGACAGTAGCGGCAAACGCCAAGTCACCGGTGGAACAGCTGGTGCCGCCACCACCACCACCGCGCCGGCATGTACCACAGCCACGTCAGCTGCTGAGTCCCAGCAATGGTGAAGCGGAACTTACAGACACAGATGAGATCGATAGAAAAACACGGCAGAAGTTAGATAATGTGGCACCGCCGAGTGAAACCGTGGCTGTAGCGCCTATTGTCTTACCTGCAAGCACGAATGGCGCCGATACAAGCGCTGCTGCGGACGCTCAAACACTGTTTAGCATACGCGAGCAGATGGCGCTGAGCTTAAAGCGGATGAAAGATTTGGAGGAGCAAGTCAAATCTATACCGGAACTTCAAGTGAGTTTACCCTTGTTTTTTTAACAGTTATGCATTAAATTTTTTACGTTTACAGCATGAGCTGACGCAGCTGCGTGATGACAAGCAGCGCTTGCAACAAACACTACAGCGGAAAGAAGATGAGCTGCTGCGCGCACGTGAACCGCCGCGACCGTCGTCCTCGCCAAGTCCGGTTACAAGTGCGAAAAATGCTTCACCTGTGCAGTTTACGCCACAACGCATTAGCCCAGTCTCTTTGGAGAGGTTGGGCTCCCGATTGCGCGCCAACTCCAGCAGCTCGGAGCGCCAATTGCGCACACCGACAACACTTAAGCGCGATGTGGGTACTATGTGCGGGCTGCATGCAAAACGCGACGTAGCCGTGGGCAGTCCAGTGCACATGGTGCGTAGCGTAGGTACGAGCCCTGCACAGCAGTTAAACAGCATCACTGAAGCGCTTTACTCACAATGGGAAATGGAAGAGCATACTCAAGTAGCAATCACGCGTTACGAGGAAGAACGCGCACTGCTGCAACTTAAGAAGATGACGCACATCGGCACACAAATGCAAGTGCCACACAGTGTTGAAAGGGGTGTGCAAACCGCAGCAGAGCCGAAAGTGCTTAAGAGCTCAGTGAGTGTTATGGTGAGTCCAGCAACGAGGGATGCTTATGTCAATTGTCGCCCTGAAATGCGCTCCACAGCTTGCTCAGAGGACAATATACTGGATCCCTTGTGTGAGAAATGTAATATCGTGAAGCGTAGCATCGCCTGTAGCACCGAAGACCCCGGCTTCATTAAAGTAAAATCCGTTTCATTGAAACTACTCGATTCACCTGAGTTTCTACGTAGCAAGACTTTCTCATTAGGCGAACATGATCGACTCGGCCGTATACTTAAGACCACAGGCACGCAATACACGCCAGTCTCCGTGAATAGCGCCGGCTGCCAAACCGCAACCACATACGTACACGCCGTCGGTGTGCAATGCATGCCCGAACAGCGTCATGCCAGCGTACAAAGTGAGGTGGCGTGCGACACGCGTTTTACAGACACACGTGATTTAATACGGCTTTGTACAACGCAAACTAGTACTGAAGAGTACATACCGCCACCCATTGTCATTGAAGAGCCACCTAAAAAGGAAGAAAAACCCGCGGCACCCAAACCAATAACGCGTTCAACTGCCAGCAATACGGACAAGCCGCGCACCGTAGATTACGGCATAAATACTTTACCACCTGCGCCCATACGTCACACCGCAGCCAACACAGATTCTGTGCGAAAACGGGACATAGGTTGCGGCGACGTAGTCAAGCCACATATTTCCATTGCCTGCGCGGATAATTACTGTGATTCCTGCAAGGATGCGATTAAAAATTTGGCCAAAGACTTCTCGAAAGTGCTGTCGCCTCAATCGCCACCATCGCCACGCCTGCGTCCACCAGCACCCGTACGTAGCGCATCCATGGATTCGCGTATACCGCTGCGCAAAAACGTACCACCCAGCCCCAGTCCGGTACGCCGCACTTTTCAGCGGCAGAACACATACACAATAACAACAACGCCGGAAAAACAGTCAACAAAGCCAACACAGCCAACACAGAGGTGAGTAACGAAATGTTGTGGATTGATAGGTTTGCTACTTAGCTAAGCAATATTTATTCAACATTTAGCAAGTACACACACCTCTTGCTTATAAGCTATGGTGAATTCGTGGTGTATACTCTTTGTATGTGTTCTACCACTTCATTACCCTGACCTGCTCCACTAACCTTTTGCTCCACTACGAGTCAAGTAGCGCTATTTGTAAACGGTGGCATTTCAACAGGCAAATATTTATTTTGATATCTGACTGACGCATGCGCCTTGCAAAGGCTGCTCTCAAAGCATTAAACAATTGGAGCCGGACTGTGGAGCATGTTATGCATTTGCTGGAAACAATATTTTGTATAGAAAATTAAGACTTATTTATGAAAAGTTCTAAACATATTTCTATATCTAAAGCGAATTTCCTTCACAAATGTGCTTAAAAGAGAAATCGGTCGAAAAGGCTTCATAGTTTCCTAAGTAGAAAAGCAAACTTCAGATTTATGCCGTTTTCTACCACTGTACAGTGTTTACGTTCGCTTATGCTGCAATGACCTTCAGCGTAATTTTCTCTCCCAAAAATTTTGCCAGCGCAGCGACTTTAGCCCGATTCACACGAGGGACACGCAGTTTGCGGTAGCACGCTACAACAGCACCACACTGCGGCATACGCGGACGCGGTCACGCGTGCTTAGCTTTTTTGCATTATTTTGCTTTTTCAGCAGCATCCTCAGTTATTGCATTTGGTGTGTGTAAATCTTTTATTGCTGCGTTTTTCCACGAGTTTGGTTTTCATTGTAAACGCGCTTGTCAATTAAAAATAGTGGAATAATATTAAAGTTCGTTAACTAAATACCGAGAGCAACGCGGCAGCCCGTAAATGTTTTCTGGGCTTAGCAGCTTCACTTGCTATCCGCTGATAGTAAGTGGCTGCTCAGCACTCCTGCTAACGTATGTAAAGTGTGCAGCGAAGCCAAGACCTATATGGTTGTAGAAAACTGAAAATAATGAAACCTTTTCTCCTTTCTTCTTAGTTCGTTGCACGAGAAACCGCCATCAGTTGCCCACTTTCTGCCACCGGAGTCAGCCAGCGAAACACAGCGTTTCATAACCGAGCCTAAATCTACTGCGCCTAACGTCGGTGTCAAGGTTACGCCCCCTAAAGCAAACGTATCCCTAACTGCTCCTTCCTCGGCAGCAAATTCGCGTCGAGCATCCGATGCCAGTCAAAAAAACGCAGAACCGCTGGACGATAGTAAAGTGGATGAGACTACACCACTACAACCGAGTCTCGATGGAGTAATTGTGCGCGAGGAGAAACGTGTGAGTGTCAGCTGGTCTCGCGATGCATCACCGGCGCCGCTTAAAGATGGCGCTTCGCCATATCGTTCTTTGGAGAGTTCTTTCAACGAGAAGCTCCGGGAGTCCACATTGGAAACAGCAGCGGCAGTGTTGGTTGAGGAGAGTGAAGAAAAGGAGGAAACTGGCATAGAAGTTGATATGTCAAAGGGCGCACGCCGCAAAACAACAACACAGAAATCTAGTCATATCCCAAGAAAGCAAGTGGGTAACGTTGAAAAGACAGCGAAAACGGAGCATGAGTCGCAGACAGATAAGACCGAAGTGCAGGAACGTCCACCATCGAAGGCGTTGCTGCAAAAACTGGCAATGGTTGAGGCGGAACCACGACAAAAGTATGTTCCAACCTGATATATTTGTTCAAATAAACGTTTTATTTACCTGCTTTCAACGATTTCAGATTCGTTCCGCCTACCGAGATGCTGAATGCTTTGAAGACCATCAATAATTCACTGTTAAAGAAAATGGACGCCAAGTCGCTATCAGCGACTAGCTTAAAAGCATCCAAATTGGTGATCCAACAAGAATGGTTCCGGATCTCTAGCACCGAGAAGGCGAATCCACACGAAGTCGAGGACTATTTAGACTGTTTTGAGGAAATGTCGGTGTCGCTGTTGGAGTACTGTGTTAATATGGTGGACGCTAATGTGAGTGTACTTCATTTCATGTTGCGTTGAGGCCGAAATTTATTGAGTGCTTGATTTTTCTTTCCTTTCCAGGGCAACACTGCAATGCATTATGCGGTCTCGCATGGCAATTTTGACGTCGTATCCATACTACTCGATTCAAAGGTTTGCAATGTAAATCAAATGAATAACGCTGGATACACTTGTGTGATGCTCGTCTCATTGGCAAAGCTGAAAAACGCTGCGCATCGCACAGTCGTACAACGACTGTTCCAGATGGCCGATGTCAATATACGAGCCAAAAAGGTAGGTAATGGCCCAGTTAACGTTACACGCTTGGGACCGAAAAACTTATGTTTGGTTTTATATGCATGCTTTCTCCGTACTCATTTGTCTTGACTAAAATCCAAACCAAAAAATATGAATTAAAAAACTTCATTCCCCTCAAAAACACTTTCCCACTTTCCTTCCACATCCACAGCACTGCCAGACCGCATTGATACTGGCTGTTTCGCATGGTAATAAAGAGATGGCGGAGCTGCTGTTGGCCGCCGGCGCAGACATCAACATTCAAGACGAGGACGGCAGCACAGCGCTGATGTGTGCCGCCGACAATGGACGCACGGACCTGGTTAAGCATTTGCTGTCACAGCCTGATTGCGATTCGCTTTTAGTGGATGTGGTGCGTGTACCTTGACTTGTTGTTGTCTCTCTTTTTATAATAATACTTTATCTACTTGTTCCACGGCAGGACGGCGCTACGGCTTTCAAAATTGCCTGGCAGGCTGGACATCGTGACCTGGGCTTGTTGCTGTACGTGCACGAGCAAATGCTGCGCAGCAAGCAGCCCAATCGCGGCGACGCCACGCGCGTTTCGCTGGAGCTGCCGCGCGGCTCGAAGCCCACTTAATCCGGGTTAAGCAGGCAGCTGTAACATCTATCCTGGAGGAGGTGTTTTTTGAGCAAAGGGATTTAATCAAATCGAAAAAGTAAATTTTTAACTAAATTATTTGAAGAACATTGCAAACGATGCCAGCCAAAAAAAATTAACGAACAAATTAGACAGTTTTTTCTTAAAATTAGTAGTTTTGCTATTAGAGTGGCATTCAACATATATTACTTAGCCGGTCACGACAGCGTGCTGGCGCCAAATGAAATTACTTAGTAGTACTTTAAGTTTAGTCTAACACTTACGAAGAATTGTGCGGGTTTTACTAGAGATTTTACAAAAGTTTTTGAAAAGACAGCAGCATATCAAACGTTAATGCCAATTTTTGACGAGCACTCACTAACATTCCACTCAAGTTTTTATAGAGAAATTTGCAAAAGAAGAAAATTTTTCAACTCAAGAAACGAATCTGCGAAAATGAAATTCTTGCTATGCTAATATTGGAAATAAAAAATTAAGAAAAAATTTTAATATTGGCGCAAAAGGTGAAAAATAATAGAAAACACAAATTCACAAAATAATTTATACAATTTTTTTCTTTACATTAACAAAAGGAAGCACGAATCTAAAAATAATAAATTAATAAAAAGTTTTATATAATAATGCAGCTCTTTATTTATTTACGTTTACACAGTGTGTGCCAAAACTAAGGCAAGATTTAAATTTGTCGACATTTCAAAATCGCCGCACAGTTTGCGAAGTTGAAACACTGTTCCGAACATATTTTTTATGATATTTTCGAACTTTCATCATTTTTGAAATATGGTTCAATACTGAAGACATGTTGTTCTAACGTGTAACGCTCCATTAGTATTAAGCTTAAACTGTCAGCACTCGTTTTTTTGTTTTGTGTTTTTGGATTTTTCAACCCTTTCCTACATATCACCGCACAAAATGCAAAACAACGTATTATCAAAAAAATCGAAAATGAGTTTTTTATTGCTTGCGATTCACTGAATCATATTACATATTTTTAGCAGAAAATTTTCAGCTTCCACTGTCCGATATAACCAATAGATAACCAATATATTAGCAATACGTAACCATTTTATAACCAATACATATCCATTTAATAACCAAAAACTCAAATTTTGTTTGAGTGGTTTCTATTATATCGTTTTCCCTTCGTCTGATAATTCATGAAAACTGATGTTAAGTTATTTTGCATTTTAGGTTACGATATACTTGTACATATACGGTATATGGCGACAAATTTAAAACTTGCACTAATTCGGGAACACCCTTTAATATACGCTATTAAATAAGTTTCAAATGATAAATTTAGTTTCTATAACTGATTTCTTAACTTCTAAGTGAGCCGTGTTAGTTTCTCAAAACTTCAATAAGTATAAAATATTCTGCTCAACATAATTATATTCGTTAGAAAATTACTCAAAATAATCTTAAAGGTAATGTCCGCCGGAAGTTGGTCGGAAAAGGCTTAAACTTACATAATAGAAACATTTTAACCACAATTTGATTATAAAGAAAACTCGAAATACAAAACACTTTTTAACAGAGCACATAACAATCGCTATTTATAACGGCACAAAAGTCAATTCTCAACAACAAAAGTAGGGTTCAAATCTAAAAAAACACAAAACTAAAAGTAGCAACAACTTTTCTTAAAAATTGAGCACGCATTTGAATATACACAATTATATAAACATATTTATATATACATACATATATATATAGCACATAAGAAATTAAGTAATTTAATATACTATATACTTACTTGCAGTTTTTAAAATAAAAAATATATAAATAAACATACGCAAATGTTAATTTGTGTCTGAAAAACGATGTTTTTAAAATAAAAAATCAAAACAATTTATTTGAAAAAAATACAAATATAAAATAACATTTCTTTTAAACACGCGTAAGTATACAAATAACGGTAAAAATATAAAATCACCTAAAATGCAAAACAACGTATCATAAAAAAATTAAAATTAGATATAATAACCGGTATATAACCATTTTATATACGTATTATAACCGATATATAACCATTTTATACAGGTATGATAACCAATATACAACCAAATTCAAATTTCTTTTCAATTTGCAATTTGAGTGGTTTCCATTATAACGTTTTTCATTCGACTGTGAAGTTATGAAAAGTCAGTTTACGTTATTTTGCATTTTAGGTGACGACAGGCATTAAAGTGTAAATATACAAATATTATGTATTAAAGTGTAAATATATATTATATTACACAAACTATAGGTATATTGTATTGCAAAAGCTTTTACGCTTTTATTTGGCGAGCGGTACTGGAGCACCATTCTCTTAGCTATACTTTTCGGTCGCATTAAAGCTGGGTACTAACTAAGCAACTAAGCGAACGCATAGGGCCCGTAACTATACGTCTATATTTAGGTACATAATGTGTTAGGAAATATATTTTAACTAATGAATTTTCTGAGCGCCTCGTATCTCGCTTAAATTTTTCACAACCTACTCATATCAAGTCTAAAATAATTATAAGCTAAACTAGGAGCCGCGTACTCAATGTCTGTTTAGCAGCCAACTGTCAGTTAAGTTCTGGTTACTTAACCAAGACTACTGCTTTCGAAAAAGTACCTTTTTAATGCCTACTAAACAGACTTTGAGAAAACGGCACTAAGAATCATTACAACCTCTTCAAAAAGTAGGCTCAAAGCACTCAAACTAACTGTGACAAAATTTCACACTTCTTCGAACCAAAATCGCATCTCCGCACACTTCGTGCATTATTTATTTCTCTCGCCATCTGTGCATTCATACTCGCGCCGCTCTCTTATGCTTGCGGCAAAGTTTTCTACCTCTTCGTTAGCAGCCTTCGGTATATGATCTGCAAATTTCTCCTCCACCAAACGCTCACACTTGAGTTCCACTTTACCTTTCGGCGCACGTAATAAAATGGTTTGGTCGTACACCAGCGGTATGGGTGTGGTTGGTGCCACACTAAAACGATATTTACGTAACATCACTGCCAAACCAATGAGCACTTGCATGCGGCCGAAGCGCAAGCCAATACAGTTGCGTGGACCATCGCCGAATGGTAGGAATGTCATCGGGTGTCGCTCCTCCATGGCTTCGGGTGTGAAACGCAAGGGATCGAATTTCTCTGGACCTGGGTAGTAGCGTGGATCGTGTTGTATTGCTTCGGACGGTATGAGCACCGTGGTGTTGGCTTTGATGACAAAGTTGGTGCCAGGCACCTTGTAGTCTTCGTAAGCAACACGCTTCAACGCAGGCGCAATGGGATGTTTACGCAAGGTTTCTGTGGCGAAAGTGGAAAGGTATGATTATTTTGCTGTATGAAAAGTTATCTCAGAGTGATTTTTTAGTTAAACGCTCCTTAAGCCAATAACGTTTTGTAGAGGAGTATTGCAAACCTCTTACTTTGGAGAAATATATGCGACTGGATAAGAGATATATCAACTCTCTGTCACCTAATTGCTATAAAAGAGGAGAGTGGGGGTAGAAAGAAGATAAGCCAGCGCCCAGTTAAGCTCAATCTGGGAAGAAGGGGAACTCTATTTTTCAGCCAAAGGAAAAAATATTCCCAACAACCTTGAGCCAGTAACATCGTAACTTAGATTCTACTTTAATTGCAAAGGCAAATTTGACTTTCCCGGTTTTGTTATGTGCCCTCCATTTGAAAAGTAAATAATTAATTTGACGAGTAGTGTTAACTAATTTATTTGCCTGTGGCAAAATTCTTTGCCTGACTGAGCACTTAGCTAAATTACGCTCAAGGTCTCAGCAAAAGCGAAAGCTAAGCTTCTAATTGCCTTTGTTCGTGCGCGTACGAGTCAAATCGTAAACAGGCTCTAATTTGCGATTCATAACAATAAACATTGCTTGTTGTTACAGGTTTTGCAAGACGCGACTTCATATTATTCTCGGAAGTGATGCAATGTGTGCAATGTGCTATAAAAGCGATTTAAAATCTAAGTCATAAAAAATACTAATGTCTTTCGGCTGGCCTTTTTATGGCTTTAATTGCCATATTTTTAAATTTTATGCATTATGAGAGACCTCTTTCTACATGCTCACATACATAATTTTGCATTTCTGCATACTCCCCGTCTTGCCGTATATCATTCCACTCTAGCGCTTTTCACTTACCTTTGAGCACCTGATCCAAGTAGGTCATCTGCTTGAGACACTCGTAAGTGAGCACATCATCGTGCTCCTGCATCACTTGAACAACTTCCTCGCGCACTTGCTCTTGTATGTCCTCATTCACCGCCAGTTCCCACAGACAATTTGTCATGGTCGTCGAAGTGGTTTCATAGCCCGCAATGATGAAGACAAACACCTGCGCAGCAATCTCTTCCATTGTGAGTGCTTCGGTTTTAATGAGATCGATCATAATTTGCAAGAAGTCTTGCCGTACAATGCCGTGCTCCGCACGGTAGGCTATATTGTCGCGCACAACTTTGATGTAGAAGTCTGTCACCACTTTTGGTGTGTTGGTCCAGTGCAACATTTTGGCGAGCTGCGGTAGGCGTTGGCTAATCAAATCACGTGTTACACTGTACTCCTCGAAAAACTTGACGGTGATCAGACGGAAGTCCTCAAGTGGATTGTGCAGACTATCACACTCAATGCCAAGTGTAGAGCTCGCTATCACATCGGTGGTATAGCAGGCTGACAGGTCTTTTACGTCGATTATGCCTGCATCGGAGAGACGCCGATCCACAACTCCAGGCAACTGTTCGGCCACTTTTATGAGTGTGGGATACATAAATTTCATTTTGCCCGTGGTAAAGGATGGTGTCAATTTGGCGCGAAGTCGCTTCCAGTAAGGACCGTCGATTGCAGCTAGATTACCCATCAGCGGATCATCGCGTAGATTGTGGTAGAGTCCGCGATAACTGAAGTTGGCAAAGTCTTTAATCAACACATGTTTGATGAGCTCCAAATCGAGTAGTATGATAAGCGGATCGCTCAGCATGAACATGCCCGCTAAGGGTGCACCCGATTCGCGAAAGCGTTGATAGACTTCGTTGGGTATGTCGATAGCATGACAATCGGTGCCAATGCGACCACGCCCGTAGAAGAAGAACAAGAACGGTTTAAGCAGCGGTATGCCTTGCGCTTCCCAGTACTGTTGTTTGCGGTGCAAATGTATGCAAATAAGCGCCAGGGTGATGAACGAGAGCAGCAAAACTGTGAGTGGATCCATCTCGAGGTGCAGCTTCGCCAAATAGCGACTACTTTGTATGGTTGGTATTTGTTAGTGGAGGCAGCGGTATTGGACCGCTTCACTGTGAACTGCTCGACTGACTGACTTCGCACTTACTGCGGCCGTTTGACCAACCTGGTTAGCTTGCAGGTTGACTGACGCGTTGTTGCTTAAGCGTTTTTGTCATGTTCAGCGCGGCTGGCAGCGGGCAGTTGACTTGATTTGGTGCTGCGGAAAACCGCAGATGCCGGTGCGGCTTTGTTGTTACTCGAGTGTTAGCAGAAGAAGCAGAATATACGAAGTGACGATGGCGGCAATTAACGCAGCACACACGTTGTCGCTGATCTGAGAAGAAGTGCAGAAAAAATACCAACGAAAACACCGAAAAAAATATAGAAGCTGCACGAAATGCACGCGCACTCTTCTGGCTACAAGACACAAACGCGGCGACGGCGGAGGGTCGCTAAAATATTGCGGCTATTGCGACGCGGCCGGGTATTGGCGTTCGACGAGCGTCCCCTGAAAGTGAAAGCGCAGTTGGCGTGGTCGCTAATTATTACATTGTTGTTGTTGTTGTTGTTGGCCAACGCAACGTTATCGCATCTGAAGCATATTATACCATCCGCACAGATGTATTTGGCTTTTTATTGTCTTACCTTTCTTATACATTAAAATATATTGTTCACAGTGTTTGTTTTTGTGGCATTGTATAAGTCTATTTAGCGGCTTGGAATGTGTACATTTGCAAGTTAAATTACGCTGCGCACGAAAACTAATCTAAATAGCTGCAGATCTGCACGCCTCGCGCCTCTTGCTCGCCGCACTTGCGCGCGCTTTGCGCACTGCGTTCGTGCAGTTTGCTGGAAAAACGGGTCCGCTGGAGCTGGGCCCACGCGCAAACAACTTCGGGGTGTTTTGGAATTCAATTAACAGCTCTAGAAAATGACAGACGCCGTGCCAACGGAAACGCCAGCGCTGCGCGTCGACCGCGGCGTTGTCGACGGCGCAGCTGCGTACGCAAAAAGCGCAAAACAGAATTTGTAAAAATAATGTTATGAAGAGATCTTTGAAATTATTAAAAAGATTATGAAGATAGCGACAAGCAGGTACGTTGAGGGTAAAATTGACAATTATGAATAACTTATGAACTGCTTTACCTAGGTGACCCGAATAAAAGTAGAAAAAATAAAGCGCCAGCACAATTTAAGCGGCATATGTGACTATCACGCGCTGTGGGTATGAGTTTCACTCGGTCAATAAATGGTCTGCATATGAACAAAACTATACATTTGTTGACATTTCAACTGAATTCTCAAAGAGCTCTAAAATCTATAAAGTTTTGGGGAAATAAAAAGTTCACGAAGCCTAAAAGGCCAACTTATTTATTCCGTTCCCACGACAGTCAGGCCTAAGTAAATGGAACGGATGCGGATTTTTATCCAACCAAGGACTGTCAACTCGGTAGCATGCCTCGAAATCACTTCAGGAATATTCTCTGCCGCTACAACAACAACAAAAGCAACATATTATTTATTTCTTTGCAACTTCTTAAGCCACTAATCCAACATATGCTGGCAGTGTTCGATAAAATAGAGACTCAAAATTTACTGCAAGTCATCGTGATTTCATTATATAACTTTCTATATGTATATATTCACACAACAACACTAACAGTTTAAAATTTTTTCGCGTTGAATTTTAGCACTCTGCTGCTGCGCTGTTGATCTGCTCAATTTGCATATTGGCGTTAAATCAGCAACTCGTAACAAAATTTGCATGCCAAACTCGGCAAGACAGAGGTCTCGCTGAACGCCTATCGAGTCACTCGAATGCCTTTTAACAAAATTTGTCTTATAATTTATTTATATTGTTCATTTATTCGATTTTCGCCTCGCGCTTTCATTGTTTATTTGTCAGCTCACAATTTAATTGCTTGCGGACAACAAAGGGCATTCGACGCAATCTGTCACCCGCATCTACGCACAACGGCCATCACTGAACTTTCACCGAGTCCCGCCCTTTACGCCGTTAATCTGTAAGTCGTGGACGAAGTGCCGTGTGTGAGTGCGTGTGCTCAGTGCGTACGCAGGTCAATGCGTGACGAGCCTCAAGCAGAATCAAAAGTGCGCATATCGCGTGAATTGAATATCGGAATCAGTGATGGCGTTGGATATAATGTATATCTCACAGTTTCACTTGCACCTCTTATGCGTCTTTTTGATGAAAAATATATAAATGTTGGAATTACCACAATTTAGGAGTCACTCATACTTTTGGCTACAATGTTCGCAAATTCTTTGAGCCGCTTGACATTATGTTCACAAGATATTATCTTAGTTTTTTCGTACATCAAAAGGTGACCGATCAAAGACTCTATGACATGTCCATTTGGAACTAACCCGTATTCATGTCCTGTCAAAGGCTTTCACCGCAAAAACGTTACCACAATATAATTGTTTCCTCAGATTTCAAATTTAATTAGCTTTTTTTTTAATAAACAAGTTCAGTTTATTTTCGACTTAAGTAGGTCAATTAGTTGACGACTAACGGTTACGAACACTTTGAGAATCAAAGTAAGACTAAATACCATCATAATGCATCTGTTGCAAAAACGTATTTCTTTGCCGGCGCTTTAGATCTTGTTTAATGTTGTCTCACAGTGTCTCAACACGGAACAAGTTATTGCAGTAGTCACAGAATTAAGTTTGGTTGATACTTTCGTACACAGCAGTATCGCCGAAAACTGAAAGGTGATGAGGTGGCTGGGAGCGCACATTTTCTTCAATTTCATCCAATTGAATGCCAGTCGGTTTTCCGTTGTCTGCTTGCATTCTGGCACTGGATCTTTGGACCTCCTGTGGGCTTGCTATATGCTGAGCAACGAAGAATTTGTGGGATTGGGAAAGTAGTATGTCCTGGATTAACCGTAAGAGGTTCACTGAACTAATGCCCTTAATAAAGTCAATCTCGCCACAATGGTAGGTGTTCTGTTTGGGCACTGTCCAATAGGTTAAAACACGGTGTAGCTAAATATTCTGTCGTACGATCTTTTTCAAAGCAGTATGGAATAAGGAGATACCCGGCTTTTGCCAGACCGAGATGGAAATGTCTTGATAGACACACGTCTCTGTTGCAGATTTACCGAGCTTCATACAGAACTTCATCGCGTAACTCTGCTCTAACGAACGCTGCATTTTCGGCTTGCACCACTCACAAGTCGCGCGAAAATGTTTATTCTGACTCTCCAGGTGCTCGAAGACAGCTTACCAGCCGCTCGCCTCCGAATCCAGTCGGTCCACGCACGCTCCGAAGTACGGTCGCGGTGGAAGAAAATCAGTTCTATTACTTTCCTGTATAACCGCCTTAATAAATTTAAAGTAAGTTAAAAACGCTTCGTCGAGTTATGAGAATCTGGTGATCCACTTTTAGCAGAGTATGGAAAACACAAAGTACGAATATCAGACCAAGTAAGATCACTTTAAAATCGCTGGATCGAAACCAGTTTTAAACCCATAGTCCCTCATGCAAAGTTGTTTAGAGGATCCGTAGAATACAAGTATTTCCCGCATCCTCGAGCTGCCTTAATGTGCATATACAATATTTGTTGACCATTGCAATATTTCCTATATTTTTCTGATTCGTTCCACTGTACTCTGCGTTGCTTGCTGCGGGAAACGTTTCACTGCGTTCATTGGCAGAGTTGCTTGGCTTGTTACGTTACGCTTCGCTGCGGCCGCAAATATCGCTTACCAAGGCTGCATGGGTAGAATTAGTTGGTCGAATGGGAATGAAAGCAACGCTCCTCAGCAGCTGCAATGCTTCAATGAAGTTACTAAAAGGTGCAATTTGCCAATCAACTTTATTACACGCGCCCGTATTGTTATTGTAAAGCGGTGTATCACCAGTGTAGTGCTTGTTGTAGCACAATGTAGAGGATGTCATAAAACAATGTTCGACATATGTACGTTGGCGCTGAGTGTACTGCACATCCGAGTACATATGTAAAAGTCCAGCAAATAAATTTGGTAATAAAGCATTTAATTCGGTATTTATACAGTTATGCTGATATAAACTTATATTTTATAGCCGACAATAAAATAAAGTCAATAAAAAGTGAAACTAAGATAGCAGAGCCTTAGAGCAGTTTGTAGGCTTGCTGTTGCTGTTGCTGCTGCAGGCTGTCGCTGCCTATTTGACTTTTTGCTCGAACGCATCAACAGACTAATTGCTGGCTGTTATTGCCGGCAACGGAGCGTTTTGGCTTTCTTTCGAGCAAACACAGCACACCAAGCGAACGCTCGCCGATCTGACCCGCTCGTTCGCGTTTGCGGTGCTGCTTAAGTTGTAGCTCGAGCACTTATGTTGTCCAGCTGTCAGCTGTAATCCATCAGCTGAGCGAAAGAAAGTTGTTGTTTTGCGGTTTTCGTGGCTTGCATTGTTGTTGTACATATTTACGCGTGCGCCATGAATTGCAATTCTTACGCCATTAACTACCAGCAATTTTTGTTGTTTTGTTGTGCTGCAGCTCACTGCTTTAAATACGGCGTGCCGTGCGCGCTTGTTTGGAGTTTACACTTGCAAATGAGTAAAGTCACCTTGACCAGCTGTGAACCTCGCCATCATCACTTAATTGAAACGTGTGCTATTAGCAATATGCTCGTAATTTACTTGCAATGTTCGGGCTTTAAAAGGGAAATGTGAGACTTAAAAATTACATTCGCATGTAGTTTGTGAAATGCTGCGTGGAGAGCAGATTGGGTTTGTTCCCACAATTGCCAACTTAACTAAAAAAAATTGCTAAGCTACATTGCATAACAGATGATATATATGTATGTACTTATATGTAGGGCTAGGCTATGTGTTTATAATTTGTTTTTGTTTTTGTTTACGTATTTTGGCGCTGACGATGATATATAGCTGTTGTATATAAACAAATGCAGTCGAGCAGGTACAATCTTCTATAAGAGCGTACAACCTGCGGCGTATGCCGATGATATTGATTTCATTGGCTTAAACACCCACGCCGTTGGTTCTGCTTTCTCCAGAGTGGATAAGGAAGCGAAGCAAATGGGACTACCAGCCCAGACCCAGAACGAGGGCAAAACGAAATATCTCCTGTCACCAAACAAACAGTCGTCGCACTTGTGACTTGGCTCCCACGTTCCTGTTGACAGTCATAACTTCGAAGTCGTAGATAATTTCGTCTATCTTGGAACCACAATGCGGAATAACTCTTGTCAACAGGTGCTACTTGGGCCTAAGTAGGCAATTAAGAAGTAAGTCCTCTCTCGACGACCAAAGACCAAACTCTATTAGTGGTTCAAAAAGACCGTCACATATCTACAAAGCGCCTGGAGCCAGCCTCAACTTTGTTGAGCTGCTTGATATCTACTCCAGGAATTTGGTAAGGCTCGGTGTAAGTACGGTAGTCAAGATGCTTTAACTTTAGTCTGGCGAAAGTTGGACATCAAAGTAGAAACTAAACATTTTCTTCTTTCCATCATCTTTCCGGCAACTTTGACCAGCTGCGTCCTCCGAAAACTTAGCCTCGCGCGTGAGAGCCAATTGGATGTCCAGTTAGTACACGTATCATTGCGGGCATGTGAATCTTTGTAATAGGTTTTAGTTCCATGGCCCCATTGCGTTTCACCCTAAGCTAGAAGGCCTTCGCAACTCCCCTATTGTTTGTTCCTGACTGATTCTTGCTGAGCTCATGCGAGGCCCACAGATCCAGAGCCCGAGTGTACGACTACAGGAGGACACCTGCTAGTTCGCAACCTAATGGGAATTGTGTATGAGTGTCTTTTTAGCGAGCTCATCGTTTTACAGTTTCCGACGATTCCGCTATGGCCAGGTATACAGACAATTTTAATATGGAAGTAGCTTGATGCTACTGCTAGTGAAGTCATGCACTCATTGACTGGTTTTAGGTTCAGTGTTAGCGAGTACAAGACCTGTATAGCTCTATGCTATAGGTCAGCTGGAAAGACATTACAGTGGTCTTGCCAAAAAAAAATCAGTTGATGTAGCAAAGATTATTTTCTCTAAACGTAAAGAGAATGACTTGACGATGCTGCCGAGAATAAATAGTCAGACAACTGTAATAATAGTATGTCATTTATTTACATTTCTTATTAACATTGTTGTTGTAACTGATACAAAATGTCTCTACACTTAAATCTAAGTCAATACTGCTCGGCAGTGGAATGCTCACCGCCTCTAACTAGACTCTCGGATACTGTTGTTCCATACAAACAGTTGTTTAACCTCCTAATTAAAGCATTTCAAATAAAAAAATCGAAATTAACAACTATATAACACTGCATCCCTCCTGAAAACTCAAGGTGTGTTATTTCAAGGCTTAAATCGGCGTAGGCATAAATAAATATTTACAATAATGCTCATTTTCTGCTACTAAGGGACCCTGTAAAAACGTAAAATAACCTTATAATGACATGGCATACGGCTAAATGACCACTTCAGCCTCCCTGCCCTCTGGCTCTTCATTGAGCGGATCCACACGCAGTCTAATCACATTCTGTGGTTTGACCATCAAACGCGTGCGATCCACACTGAAGTGGTAACGCGTGATCAATTGAGCTATCAGTAGGCGCATCATAAGCTGCGCGAAGTGTAGACCAATGCAGCTGCGCGGACCCTCGCCAAAGCCCAACCACATACAGATGTCGCGTCGCTTGTTGTCACCGCGACCGAAGCGTTCCGGTTTGAATATGAACGGCTCGGGATAGTATTCGGCATCGTTGTGTATGGCATGTGTCGGTACTATGATGAACATATTTTTGGGTAGCGTATATTTGTTGTTGTTCGGTACGGGGAAGTCGGTGAGTGTGCGTCGAATTAGATAGGGTACAATAGGGTGCATGCGTATGGTCTCTGAAAATGAGAGAATAAATGAATTTTATTCCCTGTTGATGTATACAGTAGGCAACTCACCTGATATGACTTGACCCAGAAACTTGAGCTCACGTATGCAGTCGTACGAGAGCTCCTTGTTGTGGCGTTGCAAAGCTTCTTCCACCTCGTCACGCAACTGCTGCTGTATGGGTTCATTTAAAGCCAACTCGTATAAGACATATGTAATAGTGTGTGTGGTAGGACGTAAGCCGGCTTTAAGAAACGTAATAGCATGCGCTGCCAACTCGTCCATTAAGTGTTCCCTAAGCTCTTTCATTGTTTGATCTTGCACTTCGTGCGTACTCAATTCCTGCTGCATTAAGTTGATCAGCAGTTGGAGATAGTCCTTCTTTTCGATGCCACTCTTTTCGCGCTCCGTGACTACTTCGTCGATGAGCCCTATGAAATAGTCTTCTACTACCTTACAGGTAGTGCGCAGCTTGAGTTTCTTACTTAACCGCGGGTAGCGGCGTAAAACAGCATTCGCAAACTCACTATGACGTGATGTCGTACTTTCCAGCTGAGTCATATCATCGAAAACATCGAGCGGATATTTCTGCTGGCGTTGCGCGTTCAAATCGAATACACACGCTGCCAAACTGGCTAACACATAGCGGCGCATTTGTGTACGTATTTCAATGTAACCGCTGTGTGCGCGCTCATCTCGCACCAGCTGATCAAAACCATTCAGCCACTCGGCGGACGAATCGCGCAAGCCATCGTACAGGTAGCGCATTTCATCTTTGCCGAAGATCGGCTCTAGTCGCAAACGCATCTCTTTCCACTCGCTACCGCGTCGGCTATACAAATCGGCAGAGAGCGGATCGTCTTTGCTGTTGTGGTAGATGCCGCGATCGTTGAAATTCGAGAAGTTCTTGATCAGTATCTGCATAATCAATTCGCGGTCGAGTATGAGTGCACGCGGCTGCAGGTGACGATAGAAACCGCAAAATGGACTTCGTCCCTTGAAAGTGCGATACAGTGAATCATAGTGCTCCAGCTCCTCCCATTCCAGTGTCGGCCGCAAACCGAGCAAGCGCTGCAGTATTTCAAATTCAGGTGCGGGCGCTTCGAAGGGCACCTGATGCCAGCGCCAGTAGTTGCGCTTGTAGCAGATGAGTATGAGTGGCGTAATGACGAAAATGACGAGCACGGCTAGCACAACACCAACAATTAACCAAACCCACCACATTTTCTCTGCTGTTTTGCTGTTTTATTTGTAAATACGTTGGAGTTTCAGCTGTTCGTTTGCCCTTTTCAAGGCCACATTGGCACGTAGTCACTGGACAGCAAAACGCACGAGCGAATAACGCGCTAATTTACTTAAAATATATGTACTTTCTGCTATCTAGTTACACACATGCGCCTCACCCCGACACCGCCGGCACCTGTTATTTTCGCTTAATACTGAAGTGCTAAACACTTGATTGTCGGTAAGTATTTTACGCTGCCGCTCAACGCGCCTTTCAACCGCTTACTAAGCGTTTCGATTACCTCAGTACTTTAGTTACTCGTACTCTGAGTTGCTCTCGCGCTACGCTTTTCCGACGGAGTCAATTGTGGAGCTTTTTCCGTTCGCCCATGCTCGCCATATACGCTTTATAACATTTTTATTATCGTCACTATCGGTGAGCGATTTTTTAATTGCTTTCTTTAGGCGCGCTGCGCTCGGGTTGCAGCAGGTGTCAGAAGGGGTTCTACTGGGAGTTCGCGTCGGCAGAGGAGGCAGCAATTATTCAAACATTTCGTTACGTCACACAGTGCGGTTGTTGTAGTGGCGAACATGGGAAGACAAAGCGCAACCGACGCGCTAACTCACGGTATATTTAGACTGCTCAATACCAAGTGAGTTTCCGCTTTTGGGCTTAACAAAAATGCAGTAAACCGTAAGCGTTACAGTGGCGCTGCACTACCGGTCAACAACGGAACGACGTTTGCACTTCCTCTAATGCATTTGAGTACACGTGTAAGTGTCTGTTTGCGCTGGAAACTTAGCATTCTACTCGTTTGTCGCAACGCAATAAATTCTCATAGCGCGCAGCATCCGCGCCAATGTTAAACTGGCAACATTGTGTGCACTAAAGCAGCCAATAACTCTCGCGCCACCGAACGCTTCGAATGCGCTTTGTTTTATTGACATTTTTCTAACAAATGCCATTTATTTGTATAACTATTTCGTATACGTTTGTTTGCATCATTCAAGCTGCTCGGCGATAATTTTATTTATTGCCCGCGCTTTGGCGCAGCTCAGAGCGTGTGACTAAGCAGTCGTGGGTGCAGATAGACCGGTATATTGCATGCCAGTCAGCGCCGATATATAAAGTTGTTTCGACTTGTTTGACACTCGACGATTTGTGTGTGTCTGTGTGTGTAATTAGCGGCATTAACTAGCATGTAATATGCTTATATTATACATTTATTAGTAAAACAAATATTATTTACGGGGTACTGCTCAGATAATGCCTAGAACTGAGTGGTGTTTGGTAAGTGGCGGTATAAAATCAACACTGGAGCGTATAATAAGCACTATCTTATCAAAGTTTGAAGCGATAAAAATGAAAGTAAATCAGCGCCAAACTTTGCGATAAAACCCGAAAGATTAGATTTGTGTTACTTCAGTCTCAGCAGTACTTTGGGTCTACATAGTTTACTAATAAAAGCGTTGTTTTGCTTTTCCAATCATATAAATTTTATTTGCAGCCCTAACTCGAACCATTCAGGAGAACTAGCAGGAATAGAAATACGTAGAGTAACTCTCTCGACGCGTGAGTTCCCACTCACAAATAACAATAAACAAATTTCTGCCTTTGCAAAGCACTTTCATTTGCTCACGCTTTTCATTTAGCTTAGTGTGGCTCACAACGCGTTAATTATAGTTAGAAACATACCTACTTACTTACCGTTTCACACTGCTAAAACTGTGTAGAAGAGACTTAAATGTCTTATCACTCCCAAGAAGTAATACTTAATCAGATGGTTCCGTGGGAGAGTCTGGAGTTGGGAGTAGGTTAGGTTTAGCAGATTAAAGTTCCGCACTCCGGCAATTGATGCCTCCAAAACCTAATTTCTTTATTATAATCCGGATGTACTAAGGATTATAATTGAGAAATCTGTTTTTGCCATTCGCACAGTCGGCTACTCGATCAACGATAGGCTCGATTATGGATCAGCTGTTAAGCTTGCTTGTGTTCTTTAGTTGGTACTTTTTCTAATGATTGAAATTCTTCAGCTGATTGCTATTTTATTTAGGCACACAACAAAATTTACAGCACGGACAACAACCTGAAGAGTTGTATTGCAGATTCAACTCGATTTGAATTCGATTATTAATGTAGTAAAATAAGATTTCTATTTTGTATGGGAAATCGATCTAAGTTAGCGCTTTAATTGAGCAAATGCCGGCTTAATAATAAATTAACTGCTGTGCAAAAAGACTGTTAACCGTATTAATGGGATATCCGCATACTCTCTTGCACGAACTCAATTCGATAACTTTGTTGTTGCTTTTAGATGTAATTTTTTTGTGCAAGAAAGCAGAAGCGGGCAGAAAAATGGCGAATCGAAGACAACTATTATATCATACCAGTGTTTAATTTCTCACGTAAGTTATATTAACATCCCGAAACGTTCCGAACACTGTCGGGATTGCGTTTCTATGTATACAGAAGAACACTTAGCAATGAATTTGTAATCAGTGCTTATCATTTTGATACAAATCGCTTCTAAGCAAGCTTATAGGTACCTTGTGTGAGTATTGCACATTTTCATTTGCCGATAATTTTGAAGTGGGACAGAAGAAGTTGACTAAAGAATATTGAATGTGATAAAAGTTTCAGTTACGAAGTGCAGGCAAATGCCCATTACTTATCTTATATAAATTACAATAACAAAATATTAAGCATCTGTCATCGTTAGGAAAATAAAGGATAAATTTTGAGTTATTTGCACTTTAGCTTATCTTGATTTTTAACAATTCGTTGGAAATTTTGATCCATGATTAAGCGATTTTCTGCTATACATGTCATGAGCTCGCTGACAGTGAGCTCAAAGCTGGTCAGGTAGTGCATGACATCATTAGCTGTGGTATCAAGCTACTTCCATATTAAATTTGTTTGGTTGTTTGGCCAAAGCCGAATCGTCGGAAACTTTAAAGCCAATGAGCATGTTAGAAGGCCGCTTTTGAAAAATTCCATAAGGATGTGAAAGAGCAGGAGGGCGTAACTTGCCAAAATTACAGGGAGGAAAATTAAGTGGAAAAATTTAGGCAATTTCTCCTTCAATGTCCACTTGTCGCCAGACTAAGGTTAAAATGACTTGGTTGTCATTCCTTCTAGGAAGCCGGCAAATTGGCTGGGGTAGATATTAACCAGCTCAATAAATTTTGGGCTGATTTTAGGCGCTTTGTGGATATTCCCCGACTTTGTGATCCGTACTTAGGACATTATAACGGACAGGCGCCTTTAGCTTGAAATTATTCGTGAATATCCGCCTATTTACCTAACATAATTTTGTATTCTGTATATAAACAGATATGTATTTCGCCTCACCCTGTTTAAATAGCAGTCCTCGCAGTCAACGCAGTAATTTAATCTAGAGATGTACATATGTATATCTAACAGTGCGTGGCTAGTAGTTAATTATGATTGATTCTAATTGACCGTTTTGAGTGTAGTTATCTTAGATATCGTTTTGTGATTTACTTTTACAGCGAATACCACAAAAACAAAACAGTGCCGTGTTTCCCAAGAAATTTATAATCAATTGTGCCACATATATATCCATATGTAGTTACATATATTTACTTATACATAAATTCTTCGTACACTCGCGCGTATATATAGATATATGCATCCATACAACATTTCATGGAAACATAGCATATGTATGTGTACATATATAAATGATATATGTATGTATATATATATTTTTTTCTTGTATTTCGAAACGAAACTGGCTGATATCCGCACAAATACCACGAGAGCCATGGCAAATGTGGGAAACGAGTATTTATTTAGCGAATAAGAGAAATAAAAAGAAGAAATTTATAAAGGTTTTATCAAACGAAGACCTTAAAGCGGGTGATATCAATGTAAATAATTATATTATGGCAAACTGAACGCAGACAACACTTTTAACTGAGGGATATGGCAGCAAAATTAATAGGGGCCTTTTCTATCATATTGATTGAAACAAGGGCTTAATAACGGTAAATAATGAGAGTGTCAGAACGATGTTACATACTCATGTGTAACTCCAAGAAAACAGAGTTTAAATGAGACTACGAAACAGTGCAAGCTTACAAATCTCTGTTTCAAATACTAGACTTCCATTGAACTTGAGTTTATGAAGAGAGCGGCACTCCGCATTCCCGCTGGAGATAATATATAACTGTCATATAGTTCAGAGCATAAAACTACACTCAATAAACTCGCAATGCGTGATGTGTTTGCTGGGTTATTGCGAATTCTTTTACAAATACTCGGACTTGTCATTGCACAATGGCCTTATCTACAGTACGATATAATTTTCTGTATGCCGACAGCCTATTTATGTTTATAAATAACTTAACCGATTTTTCATTGTCAGTTGTAAAGAGTATAAAGACCGCATCGCATCGACGTTATCATTTCGCAATTTATGGTTTGCGATTCACAGAATTTCCAATTCTGTCGTGCTGTTCGCTTGCACTTAGCTCTCTTAGTTATTGTTTTTACTAAATAAGTTTTCACTCGTAAAACGCTTTGCTATTGATCAGTTGCTCGTTAGCCGGCGAACTAAAAGAATGTCTGCGTTTGCAATTTTAATAGCCGTGCTGTTGGCGTTGCTCTCTTTTATTTACTATTTGCTGCAACGGCGCATGAATTATTGGCGCTACCGAGGCATACCGCACGATGCACCACACTTTTTCGCCGGCAACTTGAAGGGCTTGATGAAAACGCGCAGTTTCGCCGAAATTCTGCGTGAAATATACGCACATCATCGCGGTTCGGGTCCTTTCTGCGGCTATTATTTGTTTCAACGCCCCGCGGTTTTGGTGTTGGATCGAGCGCTCATCAAAAATATACTCATCAAGGATTTCAGTAATTTTGCCGATCGTGGCATTTTCCACAACGAAAAGGATGACCCGCTCACCGGTCATCTCTTCCGCTTGGATGGCAAACAATGGCGCGGCTTGCGTAATAAACTGACACCGACGTTCACTTCGGGCAAAATGAAATTCATGTTTCCCACCGTATTGAAGGTGGCCGATCAGCTGATGGTCGCCGTTGAGAAGCGCTTGGCCAGCGACGAGCATGTGTGGGACTGGAAGGAGATGATGGCATGTTTCACCACCGATGTAATTGGCAACTGCGCTTTTGGCATCGAATGCAACAGCCTGCAAGACCCCAATGCGGAGTTTCGTGTTATGGGGCGCAAGCTAATTGGATCGCGTCGGCACGGGCCGCTCATTAACGCCTTCATTAATAGCTTTCCGAATATGGCGCGTCGTCTGCGTATGGCTATAATGCCGCAGGAGATTACAGACTTCTTTTTGCGCATCGTGCGCGAGAATATCGAATATCGTGAGCGCAACGGTGTGCACGGCAATGACTTTATGAGTATTTTGATGGAACTCAATAAGGGTAAACACTTGAAGAGCGAAAATGATCAGTTGCGCGCGTTGAGTGTGAGCGAGATGACAGCACAGGCATTTGTGTTTTTCGTTGCCGGTTTTGAGACCTCATCCACAACATTGGCATTCGCGCTGTACGAATTGGCATTACAAACCGATTTACAAGAGCGTCTGCGCAAAGAGATCGAGGAGACTATACAGAGGCATAACGATGAGTTCACCTATGAGTGCATGGAAGACATGCAATATATGAAACAGGTGCTCTCTGGTGAGTAAGCAATGCTTGTATCTTTGTTTTTGTGTATAAATTTACGTTGTATCTCTACTGCACAAAAGAGACTCAGCGGAAATATCCGATTGCACCGAATTTGATGCGTCAAGCGGCTGCTGATTACGTGGTGCCCGGTCATCCCAAATATGTGATCAAGAAGGGCATGATGGTCACCATACCCACCATTGGCATACACTACGACCCGGCGATTTATCCGGAACCCGACAAATTCGATCCAGAGCGCTTCTCAGTGGAGGCGGTGAAGTTACGCGACTCCGTCGATTGGCTGCCCTTCGGCGACGGTCCGCGCAATTGTATTGGCATGCGCTTTGGCCAAATGCAAATGCGCGTCGGCTTAACCTATTTGCTGCGTCGGTACAGGTTCACACCTTGCGCACAGACGCAAATTCCGATGGAGTTCCAGAAGACTTTCCCCTTGTTTCCACAAGGCGGCATACATCTGAAGGTTGAGCAAATATAAACACGCACGTAATGCTTAGACATAAGTACGTATATACATATATACTTATTTATATTTAAGTCCACATGTGTACTTAAGCCATTATACATATATACATGCATACACACATCGTTTTATATACATATATTTACATTTATACTCGTACAAATGTTGTACCAGCGCTTCTTCGTTAACGCTTGTTAAGTAACGGTAATAATTACAACTTTGTCAATTAAATTCTCATTTCGACTAGTCAAAAAGTCAGCTGATCTAAAAGTATACAATAAAAGGTTGTTTGAAATAAATTAATTACATGGATTTCCAATTTTCGAAAAATCAAGGTAAAAGAAAAATGATCGCCGGTTTATTGACTTGGCGCTCGGGGAACACGCCAGTGTTTGCTAACTGCTACATGCCATACTAATTGTATGCTAATTGATGTTTTCGCGTAAAAGTTTTTGTTTTTGTTTGTGTGTTATAAACAATGAAATTGCGTTCTCTGCCTTTTTCGTCGCTGCTCGAACGATGTGGGTCCATCTGGCTTGTTCGTAATTTGAAAGTCTAATTTGTGTTTGCACATACAGGGTGAGTAGATGTTGTGTAGAAACTTTTCTGTTTTTATTTCATCTTCTTTACTGGCGTAGACACCGCTTACGCAGTTATAGCCGAGTTAAAGCCAGTCGTTTCTTCTTTTTGCAATGTGGCGCCAATTAGAGATTACAAGCGAAGTCAGGTATTTCTTCCTGGTCTTTCCAACCGAGTGGAGGTCTTCCTCTAATTCTGCTTTCCCCGGCGGGTACTGCGTTGAATACTTTCAGAGCTGGAGAGTTTACGTCCATTCGGACGACATGACCTAGCCAGCGTAGCCGCTGTCTTTTGATTCGCTGCATAGTTCAATATCGTCCTATATCTCATAGAGCTCATCGTTCCATCGAATGCGATATTCGCCGTGGCCAAAGCACAAAAAACCATAAATCTGCCGCAAAACCTTTCTCTGGAAAACTCGTAACGTCCACTACGAAATAGCACCTATTGGCAAGATATATTCTACTTTGGATTTCCAGGCTGACGTTGTTTTTGTTAATGCTGGTTCCAAGATAGACGAAATTATCTACGACTTCGAAGTTATGACTGCCAACAGTAACGTGGGAGCCTCGTCGCGAGTGCGACGACTGTTTTTTTGACGGCAAGAGTATTTCGTCATGCCCTCGTTCACCACAAGACCTATTTGCTTCGCTTCCTTATTCATTCTGGAGAAAGCAGAACTAATGGCGCGATTGTTGAGGACAATGATATCGATGTCATTGGCGTATGCCAGTGGCTATACAATCTTATAGAAGCTAGTACCTTCTCTGTTTAGATCTGCACCTCGAATTATTTTCCCCGCAGAAGATTGAAGATGTCACACGAAAGATAGTCGCCTTGTGTGAAAACTCGTTTCGTATTGAACGGCTCGGAGTGGGCCTTCCCGGTCCTAATAGAGCTTTCGGTGTTGCCAAACGTCAGTTTACATAGCCGTGTTAGTTTTGCGGAGATACCAAATTCAGACACAACTCTGGTGAAGTTAACCTCGTCATTCCGCTGCAACGGTGACATTTTCTCTTTCTCTGAAACCACATTAAATACTTCCTAAGCTGTAGAGTCTTCATTCATACGTTTAAGTCCACAAGTCCGGGTAAGTACGTAAGTGCTTATCATTTAGTATTCACATAATATTAATTTTGGGATCTCCAAGAGCGGATTTATTGGATATGGTCATCGTCCAAGAAGCTGTAGTTAATTTAGTTAATTTGAGCCCTCAAAAATTAAACCAAAAATTCTAGTTCAAAATTAACATTTTTCTTAAAAGCAAGTTCGACTGTACTTAAAACGAATAAAACGTTCGTAAAATTTACATATCCACATACACATATGAACATACATACATACCAAGCGATCGTGCCTGCTATATATAGGAATTATCGCTTGTTTACTTATATTTGTATATACTTATATATGCATACCCATTTATAAAACAAACGGACTATCTCAGACCTTTGTTTAAATGCGGAGCGCGTTCAAATCACCCGCCGCTGGCGCCGCCGCGCCTACGATCAAGCTACTGTATTAAACAAGTTTTGAGTTCGCAACAATTTCATCACAGAGCACTGATTACCGTCAGATCACAAAACAGTAAGTGCGTCGTTATTTTTGAATAGTTTGTTCTATATCACAGATGAAATGTTGTTATTGTACAAATAAGCTCACTTACATTGAATCAATTATAAATACTTGTATGTCAACAAGCTTTGAGGTTCTGGGCCCAACTAATAGTTAAGTTTGTACGACATTTTCTACATGTGTTGGCTGCGATCGATATTAGCCGATACATGGGGTCTTTTGAATAATAGTGAAAATGTTTTTTCGCCAAGTTATAACTCTCTAAGATAATCCTTAAGTTACCGATCGATGGTACCAAGTTCCGCGAACGTCTATGAGCCAATCTTTCATGGTACATAGTATATATTTTCATTTCTTATAGTTCATCGTACTGCGAACCCTCATCAGTCGACAGTTGGTTGCGCACAAACTCACTTGCTTTCTGCGACTGCCGTTATCTATTTAAGAACCTTATCAAAATGCTAGACAGCTGTCGCACACCAGCCACGAGCGGGCTCGTGTTTATTTACTTCAGAGCACGCCTACTTCTCGACGCTATATAAGCATGCTGCGCGACTCGATGCGCAGTTAGTGCTCAAGCTCAGCTTATAATGTACACAGCTAATTTAAGTTTCATACTCACTTGGAAGATGGTTATATTCACTTTGTTCGTTTTGAATTTCACAATAACTCTGACGCTTGTGCTTTTTGCCAGCGTTGTGGCTTTGCTGTCGGCGATGACCTATTTATTCTGGCGTCGCATGAACTACTGGCAGGAACGTGGCATACCACACGACAAGCCCAGTTATTTGTATGGCAGTTTCCGTGGTTTAACCAAGCTGTATGGCTTCTCGGATATCTTACGTTCAATGTACCAGCGTTACAAGCACACTGGTCCTTTCTGTGGATATTATTTCTTTCAACGCCCTGCTGTGATGGTGTTGGATACAGAGCTTGTGAGAAATATACTGATTAAGGACTTCTCAAACTTCAGTGATCGTGGTTTGTTCCATAATGAGAAAGACGATCCCTTAACGGGTCATCTGTTCTTCGTCGATGGTAAAAAATGGCATGTGTTGCATGGTAAACTCTCATCAACGTTTAGCGAGTGCAAAGTGCGTGGCATGTTTCCGTGTGTGCGCGATATCGCACAGCAATTGATCAGTACGCTTGATCAGCTGATTGAGCGCAACGCCAATGTGGAAGTCAAAGAGCTGATGGGTCGCTACACAACCGATGTGATTGGCAAGTGTGCTTTGGGCATTGAATGCAATAGTCTGACGAATCCAAATGCTGAGTGTCGTGCAATTGGGCGACGCATCTTCACCGATCGTCGTCATGGTCTCTTAGTGTCCGGGCTCATTCAAGGGTTCCCACAATTGGCGCAAAAGCTGCATATGGCTACAATACATCCGGACATAGAGAAGTTTTTCATGCGTTTGGTGCGCGAGAATGTGGAGTATCGTGAGAAGTACAATGTGCATGGCAATGACTTCATGGAGCTTCTGATGGAGCTGAATAAGGGTGCAAAATTAAGGTATGATAAAAATGATGAATTTAAGGGTCTGACTGTGGAGGAGATGACAGCGCAAGCGTTTTTCTTCTTTGCTGCAGGTTCCGAAAAGTCATCATCGACGCTCTCTTTTGCTCTATATGAGCTGGCTATGCAACCCGAGCTGCAGGACCGCCTACGTTGCGAAATCAATGAGACGTTATGTCAACACGACAACGAACTGTGCTTCGAGTCACTGAACGAGATGGCATATATGAAGCAGGTGATAGCAGGTACGTATTTGCTAATAGGGTTTGTTAATAAATACGTGATTGTGCACATTTCACAGAAACCTTACGTAAGTACCCGATACTACCGCATCTGGCGCGTCAAGCTCTGCATGATTATGTCGTGCCCGGCAATCCAAAGTACGTTATACCGGCTGGCACATTAGTTACAATACCCGTGGTCGGCATACATTATGACCCCGAAATTTATCCGGATCCTGAAAGATTCGATCCAGAGCGCTTCACACCGGAGCTGGTAAAGGCTCGTAACAAGGTTGAGTGGTTACCTTTTGGCGATGGGCCGCGCAAATGTATTGGCTTTCGCTTCGGTCATATGGAAATTCGCGTCGCTCTCACTTTTTTGCTGCAGAAGTATCGTTTCTCTCTGAGCGCACAAACCGATGTGCCGCTAGAGGTTAGCAAATCTTTTTCAATTATACCCAGAAACGGCATCTTTTTGAGAGTGGAACGCATTTAGTGCATAATATTAGTTTGTGTGGTTTGAAGTTGTTAGCATTTAAGTTTACCAAAAGCGTCTTTGGAAAAGTAGTTTTATATTTTTCTTAATACCTGAGACAGACATGTAGTAACAATACCATATATAGAACAAATACCACATGTGTGTCACCAAATACCAGCAAAATACCATATGAGCAATGTAGTATTTTGCTGGTAACAATACTACGATGTTTCATTGTGGTATTTGTATAAACACAGCTAAAAAAAGGTAAAAAACTTTGCTAAAAGCTTTTACACAAAAGCTCTTCGAAATATTCTGTCAAAATGACTTAAAAAATTAATTAATGAAATGGAAAACAAAGCAGGAAATGCCTCATTTTATGTGAGGACTTCAGAGAAAAATTAACTAAATCGCTTTTTTGCGATGAAAATAGATTAACTTTACAGTATTTTAAATAATTGCACTTTTTTTGAATAACACACAACTACATATTTATTGTTTACAACGTAGTAAACAGAATACCATGATATATTTACTATGGTATTGTTACTACATGTCTGTCTCGGGTATAAAAAACGTTTTTTGACCAAAATAAGTTTATTTATCATGGACTTAATGGCATCTTCCTAATACCTGTACGAGGTGATTATATTTGTGTATTATATACACTTTTGCAAATTTACAGTCTGTGTACGAAAAATAAGTACAAAATGTTAACGGTAAATGTGATACTATTGCTTACAAATTGTTGAAAATATTGCATAGTTAATTTAATTTTCTTTTCTGACTTTTATTAAATCCGCGACTGCCAGTGTATTTGTGGTTTCTAAGACTTTGAGGTGTTCTTCAATCTCTTACACACGAATTCGTATTTGGATTTGGATTTTAATGAAGTTTGTTGTTAAATATAAACTTTTTGGTTGATCAACATAATATTTTATTCATAAGATAATTTTATTTTTCATTGTTATATTGTATGAAAACAAGAATAAAAGAAATATTTGAGATTTTTAACTAAAATTACATATATAAATGTCGTATTTTTTATTGGAAAATATTTAGGCATATTTTTCGGATGCTAGTAACGGCAGGAGTTCACTGAGGTGAGAAGAAAATCTCTACCAATTTTTATATCTGCCAATAAGCTCTGTGCTCAAACACGGCAGCGAAGAACTGATAAGGAGCATGCATCAGCTTCTTTGTAGAATATGGTCGGACGAAAGCATGCCTGACGATAGGAATTCCCCGTGCTGCTATATACCGCGTAAGCGGTTTCTATGCCAGTACAGAAGAAGAAGAATTTGTAATGATCGATGTAAATATAATACGTTGAGGCATATTTGGCATTACGAACGTACTGAAGAACTAATTCGCAAATTCGCCTTTATTCTACAAAACAAGAACGACATTACCATATTTTTTATTGCTGCAACTATGATTTCATGCAGAAGTTGTACGAAACTGTATTATTTTGACATTACCGTTAAGGTTCTCACTTTGCTCCATTTTTAATCGTTCTGAGGTGCAGAAGAGTACGGCAAAAATATGTTTATCCAACTCTATAGATAATAGACAGAAAATGATTTGCAAAAATTTGTTTACGCTATGCTATATGTTAGTGAGAAATACAAAATACTCGAATTAAATGAAAGTCACGTTGTTGCAAATGAGTTGCATCCGTAATAATCTTATCGCGCACGACTGCTTTTAAAGCTGTTGTAGAACATATGTATGCCTTATGAGTGGATACAACTTGTACTGACAAGAAGTTAGCTAGTAATGTTTGTATTAGTCGTATTCTTTACTATAAATGTTGAACTCACGAGGAACTACCATCAGTTGGTGCTCAATGCGGAGCTTGTACAGTCAAATTTGCACATAGAACGGCGACAGAATCTACGACGAAAGTGTGAAGCAAAAAATGGCAGTGACGGAAGTTTTGTTGAGCATTATTTTGGCGGCCGTTGCCGTGATTATTTATATATCGCATCGTAACTTAACATATTGGCAACAGAGAGCATCCCGCATGATTCGCCAAATTGGATTCATGGCAATCTACAAGGTGTTGGAAAGACCATGACTATTGCCGAAGCCGTTACTAAAGTGTACAGACGGCACTTGGGGTCGGGTCCCTTTTGCGGTTTTTACTTTCTACAAAAGCCGTCGGTCCTTGTACTCACACCAGAGTTGACCAAACAGGTGTTAATTAAAGACTTTAACAACTTCAGTGAACGTGGCTTTTATGTCAACGAGAAAGATGATCCCATAACTGGGCATTTGTTTTTGTTACAAAGTCAGAAATGGCGCGTGATGCGTAATAAACTTACACCCACCTTTACCTCTGGTCAAATGAAGTTCATGTTTCCTACTGTGGTTTCGGTGGCTGAGCAATTCGTTGAAACCTTAAATGGCGACATCAAGAAGAGTAACGTAATTGAGATCAAGGAAATTTTAGCACGTTTCACCACTGATGTAATTGGATCTTGTGCTTTCGGCATAGAGTGTAACAGTCTCAAGAACCCTGATTCTATTTTCCGTCAAATGGGTTCGTGCTTTTACCGAACGTAGGCATTCTCGTTTCGTTCATAGCATGATATTGGCCGCTCCGAGTGTGGCACGAAAACTTCATGTTCGTATAGTACCGGACGCGATAAGTGATTTCTTCTTCAATATTGTACGTGAAGCAGTTGATTATAGAGAGAAGAATAATGTGCAGCGTAATGATTTTTTGAACATTCTGATGGAGCTAAACAAAGGAAAACTAAAGTTCGACGATAAAAACGAGGAAAAAGGGCTTACGTTGGAGGAGATGACGGCGCAGGTGTTTGTGTTCTTTGTAGCTGGCTTTGAGACATCATCTTCGACACTTTCATTTTTACTTTATGAATTGGCCCTAAATCCAGACATTCAAAAGCGCCTACGTCAAGAAATATTTCAGGCGGTTGAACATCATGGCGGTAAGGTGACTTATGAATGTGTAAATTCGATGTCTTATATGAAACAGGTCGTAGCAGGTGAGTAATACAAAAGTGTATTCCAATTCAATACAATAACAAAACATACTTTCTTCTATTGTTCTAGAAACCCTTCGTAAGAATCCAATAGTACCACTTTTGCAGCGTAAGGCTATGGCCGATTATGTTGTGCCTGGACATCCAAACTATGTGATAGAAAAAGATACAACTGTATTCATACCAGTAATGGCAATGCATCATGATCCCGAGATTTACCCGGATCCCGAAAAATTCGACCCGGAACGTTTTGCACCGGAGGAAATGAAATCACGAGACTCCATCAATTGGTTGCCCTTCGGCGATGGTCCACGTAATTGTATCGGCTTGCGTTTTGGTCAAATGCAGATTCGCGTCGCCCTGACATACTTATTACGTAACTTTGAATTCAGCACCTCCCCGGCGACTGAGATTCCTTTGGTATTCAATCCCAAGCAGTTTATAAACGCTAGCAAAAGCGGCATCCATTTGAAAGTACAGTCGATTTAAGGCGATGGATTTCTCTTCAGTTAATTTTTAGTTCAGAATTAAGGAAAACTCTAATTAAATCATTAAATTTAATATTTCGGCAAACTTGTTTCTCGATAAGCATGTGATTGCCCATGAATTGTATTAATATTGTGATATATTTATATGATGATATACGTATTAAGTTCACGTATCTCTTCTGATATTAATATCAAGAAGTATTCAACCAGTACTTATCAAGCTATCTGCGTAGTTTTTTTCATTCTTTATATTGGCGAAGTGTGAGAGACAGAAAGTGCATGTGAGAACCTGCTCAACATAAGCTTTCTACTGCTTGACTGCTCAATGAATTTTTGTGGCGTTAGTTCATCATTTGCTTTGGACGGAGGAATGCTCGTGTTTTAAGCACTCGTTCGTTCAAATGGCAATAACGCAAATTCTATTACTCATAGTCTTGGGGCTTGTGGGTTACTTTGCCTATTGGTTTCGGAAGCGCATGAATACTTGGCAGGATCTTGGCATCGCGTGCGATAAGCCAAACTATTTGCTGGGAAATTTGGTGGGAATGCTCAAAACACGTTCATTCGCGGATATAGGACGTTCCACGTATAGTAAATTCAAAGGTACGGGACCGTTTTGTGGTTTCTATTGGTTTCATCGTCCTGCAGTTTTTGTACTGGAAACCAGCCTTGTTAAAGCTATACTCATCAAGGAATTCAATAAGTTCACCGATCGCGGCTTCTATACGAATCCAGATGATGATCCACTCTCAGGGCATCTCTTTTCGTTGGACGGTCATAAATGGCGTGCCATGCGCAATAAGCTCTCACCAACATTCACTTCTGGCAAAATGAAACAAATGTATCCGACAGTTACTAGAGTGGCCGCAGAGCTTGTGAATGTATATAATGAGGCCGTGAATGGTAAACGGCGGTCTACACTAGAAGTGCGCGATTCTCTTGGGCGCTACACCGCTGACGTGATTGGTTCATGCGCTTTTGGCATCGACTGTAACAGCTTGAAGAATCCCAATGACCCATTCCGTCAGATGGGTAGACGTGTGTTCACAGATCACCGTCATGGTCCATTAGCGATGGCATTAATTCTTCTATTTCCCAAATTGTCTCGACGTTTACATATTAAAATAACACCCGATCACATAACGGACTTCTACATGCGCATTGTTCATGAAAATATAGCATATCGTGAAGCGAATAACATTAAACGTCATGACTTTTTCGATATGCTGTTGGATTTGAAAAATAATAAAATGATGAAGTCAGAGGACGGTCAGGCAATGACGAATATAACCGTTGAAGAGTTGGCCGCGCAAGCATTTGTATTTATGGTAGCCGGGTTTGAGACCTCGTCGACAACCATGGGCTTTGCGCTCTACGAGCTGGCACAGCGTGACGACATACAGCAACGTGCGCGACAGGAAGTTGTTGAAGTACTGCAGAAACATAACGGTGAATTCACTTATGAATGTATGAACGAAATGGTTTACTTGAACCAAGTGATATCAGGTAAGTGCGCACTTATTCCCTTTAATGCAATTGGCTTAAGAATTCAATAATAATTCATGTCTCAATAAGAAACACTACGCAAACATACAATATTGCCCATGCTTGTGCGGGAATGTCTGGAGGACTATCAAGTGCCCGATCAACCCAGATATGAAATTAAGAAGGGCACGTTTGTGATAATCCCGGCTGTGGGTATACACTATGACGAGGATTACTATCCCAATCCGGAACAGTTTGATCCCGACCACTTTACGCCCGAAAAGGTGGCGCTGCGCGATTCCACTGAGTGGCTGCCCTTCGGCGATGGTCCGCGTAATTGCGTTGGGCTGCGTTTCGGTCTTATGCAGACAAGAGTTGGCTTGGCTTACTTGTTGAAGAACTTCAAGTTTAGTGTTAGCGAAAAAACACAGATCCCCATTAAATACAGCAAGGAATCTTTTCTGTCGTTGGCTGAGGGTGATATTTACCTGAGCGTTGAAAAGTTGGCTGCTTGAGCTGATCGAGGTGGTGATCTTTGGAAGTACAATTAAGTATAATTGAAGATTGATTACATTGTTGTATGCAGATGCTGTCAATTAAAGCGCAAACTTTCAATAAATAGATATTATTTTAATTGCCTCAAGGAAACGCGAAGCTTTCGTTCTCATATTATTAGTATATTACTTTGTAAAACAAGTTTGTGGTTGACATTGCGCTCCATGTCATCTTCTATTTACAACTTGGCAGCAGTATTTCAAAAGCTTTGAGAACTGTTTGCCGTTGCTTACATTTTGTGTACGTTTGTATGTTGCTGAGCGTTGAGTGTTTGGTAACATTGTTCTCTCCTCATTCAGTAATAGTAATATTTCCATTAAGACAAATTGCACTCTTTCAAGTTGCTTACTGCTTTAGCTTTACATTATTTGTGAGAGGAGTCAGCTAGTTTGTTGAGAGAACTTCGTGAGAATACATGCGACTAAACTCAATAGACTTTGTTTAGAATTTAAAAAATTATAGATAAACAGTAAATTATTGATTTGTTCTCACTGGTGTGAAGTTCTCTGTGATAGCTTAACGCGTGCTTTAATCGTCTGGTTCATCAACGTATTATTTTACTCTGCAAAGCGAATATCTGTTAGCAAGAAGTAAACGACTTGAAATGTTGTCGCCTCCGAGCTAGTGCATCATGAGTAACGCCATTGGGACCATTAAATGTGACTATCTTTTTTGGGGGACGGATAGCGACTCTGAGTGGGGACCTTATTTGCATGTACACTAACAAGAATAAGACAAACGTTGACGGAAATTTGACACAGGGAGGGGAAGGACTGTCGAAACCGATACCCAGATCTGTCCCGGATGGGAATGCTGCTCCTGAGGCGACGGTACTGTCGCTGGCGAAATGCAGCAATACCGATACTCCAATAGAAATCTCTATCTTCATAAGCGGCGGAATTGCTAGCACTAGCAAAGGAACCTTTGCTAGACTCATGAAGGGCTCTACGGGAGACATAAGCAAGACAGCGATAGCTAGGAAGCTGAAGGCAGACCACCGCTTAGCACCCAAAATCGTGGAACAGCATGCTTATGCATTCGAGTGAGCCAAGAAGGGGCTGAGGGAAAGCGACGACGTTAGAGCAAGAACGGACGTAAGTGAAACCAAAGGTCGCATGAGGGAGAAGCCTCCCTTGGAAAAGAAATGCGGAATGGGGCTGCACCAACTTTAGCGAAATCATTAAAAACCCTGGCTCAACCTAGCTAGGCATGTTCGACCGCAGCACGGAGGATGGTGACATCTCCTGCGAGGAATGGAAAAGAGCAGCGGTGGCTATTACTTTAGTCTTCCTAAAGGTAGCCAGAGGAAAACCTGGGTCACACCCAAAAAGTGAGAATAGTCGTTAGATGTGCCAATGAACGATCGACTGTTCTATATAAGGAGGCAGTCTCTCGGGTGGGGTATGGAAGGGAGTCAAGCTGGAGGCTGCGGAAAGAGCCGATCTTCCGCTTTGCCATAGGTCTCGCGTCTGGTTCCCAGCTGAACCTTCTTCAGCGAGTGAAATTGAGGAAATCCTCAGATACAGCAAGTCGTCACTGTCAACGTGTGACTGTAGGGTAATAAAGCTGGAGAGAACCGAGGAACAATATAATTCCGAGTAACTTCAATATCGTAATTAAACTTTCAAGAGTTCGTTAGCACCCAACGCTACGCATAGTCTCATTCTTTACAGCTCTCGAGATTACCCTTCCAACTATTCTTAGGTGTGGTCAGTACGGTAGAAATATGATTTTCATAGTGACTTTCAAAAATTATGGCTATTCCATACTCCAATAGAAGTTTAACTTACTCAATTCGAAAACAAATTACGTTAGATTTTTACCCGCAATAATCTTATCGCGTTCAACATTTGTTGCTACGTACTACGGGTATAAATGTTGAACTCACGAATAACTACCATCAGTTGGTGCTCAATGCTGAGCTTGTATATTCAAACTTGTACACCGAACAGTGAGATAGTCTACAACGAAAGTGTTGAACGAAAAAATGGCAGTGACGGAAATTTTGTTGAGCATTATTTTGGCGGCTGTTGCCGCAGTCATTTATATAGCGCATCGTAACTTAACATATTGGCAACGGAAAGGCATACCGCACGATTCGCCAAATTGGATTCATGGCAATCTACAAGGTGTTGGAAAGACTATGACTTTTGCCGAAGCCTTTACTAAAGTATACAAACGGCACTTGGGGTCGGGTCCCTTTTGCGGTTTTTACTTTCTACAAAAGCCGACGGTCCTTGTACTAACACCGGAGTTGACCAAACAGGTGTTAATTAAAGACTTTAACAACTTCAGCGATCGGGGCATGTATGTCAACGAGGAAGATGATCCCCTCACTGGGCATTTGTTTTTGTTAGATAGTCAGAAATGGCGCGTGATGCGTAATAAACTCACACCCACCTTTACCTCTGGTCAAATGAAGTTCATGTTTCCTACTGTGGTTTCGGTGGCTGAGCAATTCGTTGAAACCTTAAATGGCGACATCAAGAAGAGTAGCGTAATTGAGATCAAGGACCTGTTAGCACGTTTCACCACTGATGTAATTGGATCTTGTGCTTTTGGCATAGAGTGTAACAGTCTCAAAAACCCTGATGCTATTTTCCGTCAAATGGGTCGTCGTCTCTTTACTGATCGTCGTCATTCTACTTTCGGTGATACCATGATATTGGCCGCTCCGAGTGTGGCACGAAAACTTCATGTTCGTTTGCTACCGGACGCGATAAATGATTTCTTCTTCAACATTGTACGTGAAGCAGTTGATTATAGAGAGAAGAATAATGTGCAGCGTAATGATTTTTTGAATATTCTGATGGAATTAAACAAAGGAAAATTAAAGTTCGACGGTAAAAACGGGGAAAAAGGGCTTACGTTGGAGGAGATGGCGGCGCAGGTGTTTGTCTTCTTTATCGGTGGCTTTGAGACATCATCTACGACACTTTCATTTTTACTCTTTGAGTTGGCCCTAAATCCAGACATTCAAAAGCGCCTACGCGAAGAAATACTAGAGACGGTTGAAAATCATGGCGGTAAGGTGACTTATGAATGTGTAAATTCGATGGCTTATATGAAACAGGTCGTAGCAGGTGAGTAATGCAAAAGTGTATTCCAATTCAATACAATAACAAAACATTCTTTCCTCTATTGTCTTAGAAACACTTCGTAAGTATCCAGTATTACCACATTTGCAGCGTAAGGCTATGGCCGATTATGTTGTGCCTGGACATCCAAACTATGTGATAGAAAAAGATACAACTGTATTCATACCAGTAATGGCAATGCATCATGATCCCGAGATTTACCCGGAACCCGAAAAATTCGACCCGGAACGTTTTGCACCGGACGAAATGAAATCACGAGACTCCATCAACTGGTTGCCCTTCGGCGATGGTCCACGTAATTGTATCGGCTTGCGTTTTGGTCAAATGCAGATACGCGTCGCCCTGACATACTTATTACGTAACTTTGAATTCAGCATCTCCCCGGCGACTGAGATTCCTTTGGTATTCAATCGCAAGCAGTTTGTAACCGGTACCGAAAGCGGCATCCATTTGAAAGTACAGTCGATTTAAGGCGATGTACTTCTCTTCATTTTATATAGTTAAAGGAAGCCCTAAAAAAAAACTTATTTCTCGATGAACATGTGATTTCGTCTGAATTATATATATTTATGCTTATGTGTGACTAAAGAAAAGTTCAGGGATCACTTCTGATATAAATATCAGGACGTGGCCAACAAATCAGTCTATCTGCGCAATCGTTTTTTTCTTTGTATTAGCGAACTGTGAGAGACAGAAAGTTCATGCGAAAACCATGTGCCCTTAGCATGATCAATATAGGCTTTGCGTTCGACGGAAGAGTACTCGTGTATTAATCATTCTTTCGTTAAAATGGCAAGAACGCAAATTCTATTACTCATAGTTTTGGGACTTGTGAGTTACTTTGTGTTTTGGTTTCGGAAGCGAATGAATGTATTTTTTGTTAAATTTTTTAATCATAAACACATACACACGCGATTTCTTTAATCCTGGGATAATCGCTAGCTCTTGAAGTTCATAGGAGTTGTATTTTTCCTCTGCTGGAGTAGTTTTCTTACTTATAAAAAATCGATTTTCTATTTCAAGAAAGAACACTTCGTCCAGTTAATCCGTATGTTGCTGTTCTTGTTAACACAGTTCTTAATTTGTCAATGCTTTCCTCAATGGTTTGTCCAGGGATGATAATGTGATCCATATAAGTTAGTACAATTTGCTCAAATCTCTGATTATTGATGAAATGAGTCAACAAATATAGCTGGTGAATCAGGAAGTCCAAATGATACGAAGTTAAATTCATATTGCCCTCCATATGTTATAAAAGATGTGTATAGTTTTGAACACTCATTCACGAGAACGTGAAAAAATCCGTTGGCAATATCTAGAGTGGGGAACACACTATTCCTTTGTAATTTTTCCAACACATTATCGAATAGTACCATTGGAAAATTACCGCGTATTGTCTTTTAGTTAGACCCAAATTACTATCATTTGCGCTGCCCTCTTCTTCCTTTACTTTAAGCCCCTTATCTACGAAATCGCTTTCGTTTTTACTTTGACATTCATGGCTTCTCCCTAAGCTATCTTCATTATTTAAACTTTCCAGCTCTTTCCTGCCGAAAAAAAATGTTTACGCTCTTCAAAATATCATTTACTATAATTCGCCTGTCAGCCCAGTAACATGGAAAACCACTATGAAATGAGTCCCATACACTTCGATATTTATTTCAAAACTATCTGGTGTACATACTTCACTGTTTTTAATCCCTCCCACTATCGAACGATTATCGCTAAGCTTTGAAATCCTTAAACGCTTAAACATATCACACCTCATCGAACTCACGTTAGCTCCGGTATCAATTAGAACACTGATTACCAAGTCATCCATCAGTGTTGGCTTGAAGATGGCACTCTTACTCTAAACACTGAAAGAGCTACCGCGTCTTGAGTCTGTTTCATATGCATGTCGGCTCTGCGATCGCATTCATATTGACGATGGTCTATCAGTCTGTTCTTGAAACACTTTATGTGCTTTATTCTCACAACTGAAACACTTTCTTTGGAGCCATGGTTCTACTGCCGTTGCTTTGCCATTTAATGATTTCTCTCTGCTTGAAGGTTGTCGACAATTATGTGCTCTCTCTTGGAGCTTATGAATTGTTCGTTCCTGATATATTGATCCACCAATAAAATACTAAATTAGACTCTCGTAATTTAAACCCACTGGCTCCGCAATTTCTATCAAAGCGTACAAATATTCGCGAAAACTTTTATTATTCTTATTACGACGATTCTGTAATGATTTCTGTTTGGCTACGCACAAACAATTTGGCTGCCTCTTTAAGAAGTTGCTTTGCAAACACAAATTGTTATAAACTACCATTCATCAGCACTCAGCTTATCTGCACTTCCTTTCACATCCCTCAGTGTGAATTGCGGATTGAACACTATACAGGGTTTGTCCGGAAAGTAATAGGACTGAGTCGATTTAAAAAAATTTATTGAACCAATCGTTACAATTCTTTAAAAACTTTCAAAGTAGGCACCTTCTGCGTCGATGCAGCACTGTCAGCGCGATTTCCAAGCATTGAAGGCGTCACGGAAGGCATTCTACGGGATAGCCATGAGAAACGAGGTGCATGCTGCTTAGATCCCCTCTGTCGTCTCAAAATGCTTGCCTTTCATTGGCCTTCGGCAGAAAAAAGTCCGGAGAGACCTGTGATTACGTTACTCAAAAATTGGGGGTCACTATGTGAATGTTCAAATTTTCTTGGCACACTTCCACTCGCCGCAATTTCTGGTCATCAGTGAGAACTTTTGGGGCTACCTTCGCGTACACTTTGCGCATGTTTAAGTGTTCTGCAACAATGTCATGAACCACAGATTTTGATAAATTTAACATCTGTGAAATTAAACGCAATACTTTGCGACCTCCTCCCGGACCTCCAAAAAGGCCTGGGGCCACCAAAACACACTACTTCTTGCTAAAGCAACATCTGGGTGAGCCTGTTTGATCATATAAAATGTCTCTGTCGTCGATTTACCGAGTTTCACCCAGCATTTAACCGCGTATCTCTGCACTAACGAACGCTGCATTTCCGGCTTGCACCACTCTCTCTCTCTCTCTTCAAGAGCTCGGAGACAGCTGACCAGCTGCATGTTCGTTAGCTAGGAACGACCTCTACCGAATCCAGTCGATGCGCGCACGCTCCGAAGGACAGTCGCGGCAGAAGAAAATCAAGAGGTAGGTGTCTCTACTACTATTGCTTAAAATTCAATAAAATATTCATACATATGTATATATATATCGTATGGACTTTACATTGACATTACTTGAACAAACTTATACCAATTTATACAAAACATATGTACATTTTTTGTTCTCATTTCATTTCTTCAAGATTTCATACATAAATTCTTCTTCTTCTTTTTTCATTCATTTGCCTCATAACATTTTCTCCCTTGCCGCCGTCGGTTAAATCGTTGCAGCTGGTCACTTCTTTTTTTCTGCATCTCCCCTCCCTCGACATTTGAATTGTTGTACTTTGTGATTCTAATACTATGTTTGGACCGACAACGAAAACATGTTTTTGTTGGAAACTGGTTTTTGTGGTAAAAACACAGTTTTCGCTGAAAACTACTTGAAAACCTACATTCCACTCATTATAATCGGTGCCTGCTCTAGTTTAATCGATTTTATTGGAAGACATATTTTGCCGGTCTTAAGTTGTCACTTGATATTTGTTTACATTCCATATACAAATACAGCTGTCACTTGATATTGTCATATTAGGGGGATTCTCTTGCTCTTGCAAAACCCTTGCACTGTGCACGAATTGCTGAATTTTCTTCTTGGTGCAACGGCACGACAACAAAGGCCCGCAGAAAATTATTTGCAATGGCTGTAAAATATGTCAGACCAACCCCATGTTTATTTTCGTGCCGTCATATATCACTAAATTCTGCAATGGGTGCTCTCTTGGCCTTGCATATTTCGGTATAAGATTTTTGCATTTTGTGTCATCGTGCAATCTAGCAAGAGCAAGAGAGTCCCCCCATTGATGGTTGTCAGTGAAAACTCATCGAAAACACACATTGTCGGTCCGAACGACTAAGATTTCACAACCCACAAATGTGTTTTCAATATCGAACCGAACATAGTATTAGCTCAATAGCCGCCCCACATGAAAATTCTCTGAAAATGGCCAAATTGATGTGTTGCATGATTCTCGCATACTCAGCTCGCTTACGCTTTCGTCAAAATTTCGTTGTTCTTGGAAATTTAAATTTCTATAATAACGGCCACTGTGTTTTCTGGAAAAATTGAACTTCTATCAAAAGAAAAACTTAAATTCAATTTGCAATATTTAATTTGTCCAGCAGCTGTTGATGCCGCTGTCTGCCTTTTTTGACTTGGTCCACTCAACCACTCAACTCTACTGTATTGATCGAATATTGCTCGAATTATATACATATATTATGTATGTAGTTTTTTTCGGAATTGCAATAAATTTTGACCCATAGGTTCCACTCCCACTTAAATAAGACGAATAGAATTCCGAGTGATGCAAATATCGTAATTAAACTTGTAAGTGTTCGTTGGCCTCTGCTCAGCACGGTAACAAAATGATTATCTACAAAGTTAACTGCAAATGACTTGCATAAATATAATTATGTGTATGTACATATATGGAGAAGCTACCGCGAGCTCTAATTCGATAGTGTGCGTGAGCATTATGCATTTTTATACTCTCGCAATACTCGTATGTTGCTGTAGAATATAATGGTTTTGTTTACCTAACGCTTGTTTGTAACAACTAAAACTAATCGAAATAAGACGAGTAGAATTCCGAGTCATGCAAATATCGTCATTAAACTTGCAAGAGTTCTTTGCACCCAACACCATGCACATACATGAAATGCTTTCAATCTAAGGGTCACCCGAGATTTCCCTTTCAACTATTCTTAGGTGTGGTCAGTACGGTAGAAATATGATTTTCATAGTGACTTTCAAAAATTATGGCTATTCCATACTCCAATAGAAGTTTAACTTACTCAATTCGAAAACAAATTACGTTAGATTTTTACCCGCAATAATCTTATCGCGGTCATTTATTGATACGTCCTACGAGTATAAATGTTGAACTCACGAATAACTACCATCAGTTGGTGCTCAATGCTGAGCTTGTATAGTCAAACTTGTATATCGAACAGTGAGATAGTCTACGATAAAAGTGTTGAACGAAAAAATGGCAGTGACGGAAATTTTGTTGAGCATTATTTTGGCGGCTGTTGGCGCAGTCATTTATATAGCGCATCGTAACTTAACATATTGGCAACGGAAAGGCATCCCGCACGATTCGCCAAATTGGATTCATGGCAATCTACAAGGTGTTGGAAAGACTATGACTTTTGCCGAAGCTTTTACTAAAGTATACAAACGGCATTTGGGGTCGGGTCCCTTTTGCGGTCTTTACTTTCTTCAAAAGCCGACGGTCCTTGTACTAACACCGGAGTTGACAAAACAGGTGTTAATTAAAGACTTTAACAACTTCAGTGAACGTGGCCTTTATGTCAACGAGAAAGATGATCCCATAACTGGGCATTTGTTTTTGTTACAAAGTCAGAAATGGCGCGTGATGCGTAATAAACTCACACCCACCTTTACCTCTGGTCAAATGAAGTTCATGTTTCCCACTGTGGTTTCGGTGGCTGAGCAATTCGTTGAAACCTTAAATGGCGACATCAAGAAGAGTAACGTAATTGAGATCAAGGACCTGTTAGCACGTTTCACCACTGATGTAATTGGATCTTGTGCTTTCGGCATAGAGTGTAACAGTCTCAAGAACCCTGATGCTATTTTCCGTCAAATGGGACGTCGTCTTTTTACCGAACGTCGTCATTCAAGTTTCGTTGATAGTATGATAACGGCCGCCCCGAGTTTGGCACGAAAACTTCATGTTCGTGTAGCACCAGACGCCATAAATGATTTCTTCTTCAACATTGTACGTGAAGCAGTTGATTATAGAGAGAAGAAGAATGTGCAGCGTAATGATTTTTTGAACATTCTGATGGAGCTAAACAAAGGAAAACTAAAGTTCGATGATAAAAACGAGGAAAAAGGGCTTACGTTGGAGGAGATGACGGCGCAGGTGTTTGTGTTCTTTGTAGCTGGCTTTGAGACATCATCTTCGACACTTTCATTTTTACTTTATGAATTGGCCCTAAATCCAGACATTCAAAAGCGCCTACGCGAAGAAATACTAGAGACGGTTGAAAATCATGGCGGTAAGGTGACTTATGAATGTGTAAATTCGATGTCTTATATGAAACAGGTCGTAGCAGGTGAGTAATACAAAATGAATTCCAATTCCATACAATAACAAAACATACTTTCTTCTATTGTTCTAGAAACCCTTCGTAAGTATCCAATAGTACCACACTTGCAGCGTAAGGCTATGGCCGATTATGTTGTGCCTGGACATCCAAACTATGTGATAGAAAAAGATACAACTGTATTCATACCAGTAATGGCAATGCATCATGATCCCGAGATTTACCCGGAACCCGAAAAATTCGACCCGGAACGTTTTGCACCGGAGGAAATGAAATCACGAGACTCCATCAATTGGCTGCCCTTCGGCGATGGTCCACGTAATTGTATCGGCTTGCGTTTTGGTCAAATGCAGATACGCGTCGCCCTGACATACTTATTACGTAACTTTGAATTCAGCACCTCCCCGGCGACTGAGATTCCTTTGGTATTCAATCGCAAGCAGTTTGTAACCGGTACCGAAAGCGGCATCCATTTGAAAGTACAGTCGATTTAAGGCGTTGGATTTCTCTTCAGTTTTTGTGATTAAAGAAAACCTTAATTACACCTTTAATTGAATATTTCGTCAATCTTTTTCTCGGTTAACATGTGATTTTATATGAATGTATTAATATATTGATATACATATGTATTTATGTTTATATGATATATGTGCATTAAAGGATATAAATATCTGAAAGTGCCCAACCAGTACTTATCAATCTATCCGTGTAGTGTTTTTCTTTTGTTATATTAGCAAACTGTGAGGAACAGAAAGTCCGTGTGAGAACGTGTGCATTAAGCAAGCTCAACAGGAACACTCATGTTTTAAGTCTTCGTCTTAAGTATTCGTTCGTTCATTCGCGGATGTAGCACGTTCCACACATAGTAAATTCAAATGTACGGGACCACTTTGTGGTTTCATCGTCCTGAAGTTTTTGTGCTGGAAACCAGCCTTGTTGAAGCTATACTCATCTTTCAGTTCAATAAGTTCACGGATCGCGGCTTCTATACGAATCCAGACGATGTTCCGCTCTCAAGGCATATTTTTACGTTGAACTGTAATAAAGAATTTTCAATTCAGTGTTAGCGAAAAAACACAGATCCCCATTAAATACAGCAAGGAATCTTTTGTGTCGATGGCTGAGGGCGTTGAAAAGTTGGCTGCTTGAGCTGATCAAAGTGGCGATCTTTGGATTTACAAATGTATGTAAATTAAGTATAGTGAATGATTGTTTACATTTGTTGTGCAAAACTGTTAATTTAAGCGCTAACTTTTAATAAAAAGATATTATTTTAATTGCCTCAAGGAAATGCGAAGCTTTCGTTCTCATATTATTAGTATATTACTTTGTAAAACAAGTTTGTGGTTGACATTGCGCTCCATGCCATCTTCTACTTACAACTTGACAGCAATATTTCAAAAGCTTTGAGAATTGTTTGCTCTTGTTTACATTTTATGTACGTTTGTATGTTGCTGAGCTTTGAGTGTTTGGTAACAGTTTTCTCTCCTCATTCATTAATAAGAATATTTTCATTAAGACAAATTTTCATTAAGACACATGCATATGTTTTTGTGTGAGGCTCTACATTTATCAGCAATCATTGTTAAATAATGATAAGTTAGTAATAATGGTTAATTTGTAATGAGAAATGATATCAAGTTCCTTACTCTTTAGCTTTTCGTTATTTGGAAAGCAGGCAGCTAGATTGTTGAGAGCATTCAAGCAGAAATTCGAGAGAATACAATCGTCTAAACTCTATAGACTTTGTTTAACGCTGCAGTTAGACGATCAAGAATTTGCTTTGAAGTTGAACACGCAAACTACTTGCCAAAATTGATTTGCGTTGACAGCCGTGACGTAAGCTGCAAGCAATATAATAAGCAATGATAGTTTCAAGTCGCCGTCGTCATGGAAACGAATGAAATTAATAACTTAATGGATGGATCAATTTGTATTATATAGTCCATGGGTATAATGAAATATTATGTGATCAGCTGTTTTAGCTTGATCGTCAACTTGTCCCAGGACTTGAGTGGAAAAAGTGGAATGAAGTCGTCGTTCAAAAAGTTATGAAAGGGTTTACTTGAGTGTTACTAAGCATTCGAAAGTGAACCTCTCTGAGAATATATTTCTGATATAAATAATATATAAATCGTAAAAATAGTTTAGCTGTCAAAGTAGTCCTCTCTGAGGATATACATACATATTTCATATACAATACATATTATATATTATTTCCAGAGAATCCGCCATGCGTTGCTGTGGTATACATTTTACACTATTATTCATATAATAAACTTTTCAATACAGTGAAAATTTTATTTACGAATAAAGGCGAAAACGTTTTTGTCGGTATAAGAATTCAAGGGATATTTGGATATATTTTTGCAAATTAATTGCATTGGAAAAAATAACGAACTGAAGGCTGCTTTCTCAATGTGTGGCTGCCAGCCTTTCTGTCCAGTTAATAGAGTTGTTCGCTTAATAGTGCGTCCATTTAATAGAGCTTTCACTGCATTTTTTATTTATGATTGGTTTTTACTTTCCCATCTTCTAAGTTGGTTCAAACTCGACACATTGCGCTAAATTGTAGTAAAATCGGTTCTGTAGTTTAGGAGTCCATCGCGCACAAACAACTTGACACCTAATTTTTATATATAAAGATATATTATAATAATTTTAAACTAACACCTTGGTTGTGTTATCAGGTTTCTTTGTTTTCGAAACTTTGAGTCAATTGGAAGCCCAAGATAATTTGATAAGAATCAATATAAATTCCAAAACAAAAATAACAACGCGATTAAAGTGATCAATTACTAAACTTTTGGGAGCGTAATAATAGATAAACAAACCGGAGGCTCTTCACTACTGCTCTTCAAATGCTAAAAGCCATTCACAAATGGTTTGTTTTTAATTCTGTCTCCAGCGTCGCCAGCGTTAGAGAACAAGTGTACCCCGAGAACACCATTCAATCTGCTAAAAGCTCGTGCAATCGTACTTAAAATAATTGTATTTAATGCAAAAAATGCATAATTGCTCACGCCCAGAAACGACTGAAAGCTCGCGCTGACTACGCAACTTTGGCAGTGTCAAGAGTTTCGCTATTAGTTTAGTACGCAGAACGCTGTTAAATCACAAGCTCGCACTGACCGATTGCTGAAAATAATTTTTTTGTGCGTCGCTTCTATTGTTTTTCTAAAAATGTCCGTCACCGAGTTTCTGCTCGCCACACTGCTGGGACTACTAGGGTATGCGGTCTACTGGCTGCGTCAACGTTTCATGTATTGGGAGGTGCGCGGCATTGCCTGTGAGAAGCCAAATTATTTACTCGGCAATTTAAATGGCATACGCACGACACGTTCGTTTGTGGAGATATGGCTGACAACGTACAAAAAATTTAAGGGAACTGGCCCATTTTGTGGTTTCTTTTGGTTTCAACGCCCTTCGGCTTTCATTTTGGATACAAAACTGGCCAAGGCCATACTTATTAAGGACTTTAATAATTTTGTTGATCGCGGCTTCTACACAAATGTGGAGGATGATCCGCTCACCGGACAGCTATTTCTCTTGGAGGGACACAGATGGCGTGCAATGCGCAATAAACTATCGCCCACCTTCACATCCGGTAAAATGAAGTATATGTTTCCGACTGTGTGCCGTGTGGGTGAGGAGTTTGTACACGTTGTGGCGCAGGCTATTGAGAAGGAGCAGGTTTTGGAGGTACGTGATTATCTAGCGCGTTTCACCACCGACGTTATCGGCACTTGTGCATTCGGTATTGAAGTAAATAGTTTGAAGAATCCCAACGATGAATTCCGGCGCATGGGCAAACGAGTCTTCACTGATTTGCGTCACGGAAGATTCGGTTTGGCATTGCTAAATAGTTTCCCGAAATTGTGTCGAAGGCTACATATTAAAAGTACACCCGATCATATCACAGACTTTTACATGGGTCTTGTGCGCGAAAATATCGCCTACCGTGAGAAGAACAATATACGCTGCAATGACTTCTTTGACATGCTGCTGGAATTGAAAAACAATAAATTGTTAAAATCAGAAGACGGTCAAGATATGAGCATCACCGTTGAAGAATTAGCCGCTCAGGCCTTTGTATTTCTCATTGCCGGCTTCGAGACGTCGTCGACCACCATGAGCTTCGCATTGTACGAACTCGCACAGCATGAGGACATACAACAGCGTGTGCGTGACGAAGTCATTGAAGTTCTGGAGAAACACAAGGGCGAATTCACTTATGAATGCATGAAAGAAATGGTCTATTTGGACCAAGTCATTTCCGGTAAGATCTAACGACAATGGCTATAAGCAATATTATTAAAGTAGATTTTATTTATGAACACAGAAACACTTCGCCTCTATACTGTGCTTCCCGTGTTAAATCGTGAGTGTCTGGAGGAGTATCCAGTGCCGGGTAACCCGAAATTTGTCATCGCCAAGGGTATGCAAGTTGTTATACCCAGCGCTGCATTTCATCGTGATGCTGATATTTATCCCAACCCCGACACGTTCGATCCCGATAACTTTACACCCGAGAAGGTGGCCCAGCGTGATGGTGTTGAATGGTTGCCTTTCGGCGAGGGACCTCGCAATTGTATTGGCATGCGGTTTGGTCAAATGCAAGCTCGTATTGGCTTAGCTATGCTCTTAAAAAACTTCAAGTTTTCCGTGTGTGAGAAAACTCCGATTCCGATGACATTTGACAAGATCAACTTTTTGGTGCAGTCTGAGCATCCCATTTGTGTGTATGTTGAGAGAGTATGAGCAGGATGTTACATTCTTCAAACAAATTTGCAAATAGTATTGCTGATTAATATTTTTCTGGGATAGTTTCTTGAATAATAAAGCGTTTAAATATATGCACTCGCTTTTGTTTTATAATTTTTTAGGTCCAACATCTTCATAATAAGAATTTGCGAATAAGTGAACTAAGAAGTGATTGTAAGAAGATTCACTCGTCCTCCAGATATACATATATTCCTAACATCTGGGGAGCAAAACTAGTACACTATATGCATACCAAAGTCATCCTCAGTAATTTTGAAAACTTGCATACTTTTAGGAATGCGAAAATAATTCAATTCAATTTGTACTGTTATCTATCGCGTTAACGATATAAGAGGATTATAATATCGGTACTTTACCCTTTCCAAACCCAAAAGAGCAACTATTTTCTCCTATAAGAAAAGTAAGTAGTTAAAAACGAAGAGTCAAAAAGCTCACTCACTCAGCATATTCGCCCGAACACCGTGAATCTTTAGCAATTCTTTTAACCCTAACCATCCAAACATTTCATCGTACACACATTCTGAAATTGAAAATACTGTAAATTTTTGGAAAAATGACGAAGCTGTTGGTGCTGAATTTGAATCCGAAGAAGATTTTGTACCCAATTTTCACGAAAGTGCAAATTCATCGAATGAATATAGCTTTGAAGAGGAAGGCGCCAGAGAAGTCATCGAACTGATGGGACAAAATTGTATAGCACATTCAGAAGATAAGTCTATTCTTTCGTCCACGAAACCTCCCCAATTCCATGGAAGAGTAAGGCTTGAGAATGTACTATCCGTGTATCGTCTATACGTGATGCACTTGAAGTTTCATCCACTCAGCCAATATTGAAAAATATAATTAAAAAAATTAACATTGAAGGTTGCAGAGTTTTCCTAGATGATTGGTAGGTTGTAAACGACGTTTCGACCTAAGCTTATATTGATTCTAAGCGGTGTTTACAAAATCACACGGCGCATCTCTAGACAATTCAAGAAGTATATTCCATTTTACTTATGCAAGTTTATTTTGTTATTTTTGACTGGACAAAAGGCCTAAAAGTTCAAAATATTATTTGTGACAATCAAACCTCAAATCTTGCTAAGGAGTTGCTACAAAAGGAACATACTTCGAGGGGAATTGTAAGAGTAAATAAGACATTCTTGTCTGACTCAAACAAAAAAGTATTTAGGAAGCGTTCGATTCACTCCAGAAAAATTTTCTTCAGTAGGAAAGTATCACTGTTTGAGTATGTTCCAAAAAAAAAAAAATACAAGCTTGTGAACTTTTGAGTACCTTTCATCACGATAATAGGCAGGCGAAAAGAAACTTCCTGAAATAATTAACTTCGGAAAGAAATTTAAAACAGTTGTTGATACGTTAGACCAGGAATTGTGACTTAGCTATTGACCGAAATATTGTGAAGAACCGCAATATCAAAAGGGGATCCTTCGCGTCAGCTTGGTTATGAATTCTGAAGATGGTCAGAGATGAGCATTTCCGTAGAGGAATTGGTAGCGCAAGCTGCGTTCCTCAGGGCTGGTATCGTTTGCACTGCTGACAGTAAGTGCTTAAAGAACTATCCGGTGCCGGGCCATCCTAAATATGTGATTAGGAAGGACATAAGAGTACTGCTAACTGTGGGTGTCATACACCGCGATCCCGTTTCGAGATTTATTACATATACATATCTCAAGAGAGACATTGATGGATTGTGCCTTAACGACCTATATACTTTCTTAAAAAGAGACGGGGGTTTTGCGATAGTTTAAAAAGATTATAACGATTGATGAGTCATATTTTGCGTCGTTTGATTATGCTATGTATTTTCGGCTAGAATCTGTGTCATCCACCTGGGGAAGCTAGAAATTGTGCAGAGTCATGCATAAATAGTGAGAGAAAGGTTTGCTTTTTGTTTACGAATATACGTAAATAATATGTATCTTAGGGGAATTACATATAATCATAACAGTATTATCACACAAATAATAAGAAACAATATTCAGATATAAACAAAGTTTGACTGAGTTGTTATGATATAAAAAGTTGAGATTAAAGTTGATAAGAGCACAAAACGAACTTGCAAACGAAAAGTAAATAATAAAACAGTAACAACGGTTAGAAATATTTCCAATCATTTCCTGATAGAAATTACAAGTCATCATCGCCATTATCAATATTTATTTGCCGTATTGATAAAATAGTCCACTTCGGCGATAAGTAGAAACATATATACTAACATGGAAGTAAGCCAGAGTGCTTATCTTTCAAAAAAATGTGAATATTATGCATCCTTAACCCTCGACTACGATCTTACGACGTTCACCTGACCCAACATACTTATATACAATATGATACTGTTTTGATTTGAAGGTTCCAAATAGAGTATAATATATTAATAAAGAATCAATAAATTTTGGAAAATTTATGTTTAACAGGTGAGATTATGATTTATTATGAGCCGAGTGGCGTTAACTTTGAGAACACCACTTAGACCATATCTATTTATGATACGAGTATAATATAAGATATGATCGTCAAAAAGATCGAAACACCCTCCACTTGAAGGGCAACTGAATGCCTACAAATGCAATTTGGTTGATTTTGTATTATCGAAAATGGTTGAAATACACAAAATATATATTTTTTTCGGTCTCGAACTGGAGAAGGTACGCATACCAGTTATAGGTTTTGCATAGTGCAAAATATACTTCAGATCGCGGTGCAATCCTCTTCTATTTATCTATAGGTTATGCATTATAATGAAGGTGATACATTAAGGGTTAAGTCAGAATGTTTTTCAATTTTATTTCTTTTCTCAGCATGTTGAACACGTTTTATAACACTCGTGACGGTATACACATATGTATATACAGAAGTATTTGTGTACATTTTTACAAAAATTTTACAACTCATCTAACAGTTTACGCTGATAGTTCTCTTCGTGTGATTCCCATACTTTTGACACTTCTGATTTGTATTGATAATTATAACCAGTGCTTCGGTTACAAAATTTTGAATTTCATATTAAGGGTTCTTTGAAATGCAGTCTTCTGCACTACTTACCCTTTGAATATTTAAAATGAACAATAAGAAAACAGCAGAAAATATAGTTTTTTGGCCGTTGCGTGTTCTATAGTATGTACTCTTTTTTATTTATCGATGGATCATGTTACAATTCGATTGAACTTAAATTTTAAACATTCCAATGCGAATAATGAATAGTTGTTGTAAGATTTCTTAAATTGAGGTTAACATACAAGTATGTTTCTATACGCACTATGAAAATCATGGTTATTATACCCTATAGCACCCAATTTCATACTGGCTTTGAACAGTGTGATTAGTAGCTATCGGCCCAATAGAAATAGGAATTCTTGCTATGAAATGGCACACCCTGTACGCGCTCATGTTAGTGAATCAATAGGCCTTAACTAATCTTAGATCTACAGCAATGTTGCTGATAGTAAAAGTACTGAAATGATTAAGCAAAAATGACAAACATTAATTGAAAAATAATTTACGGATGATCTGAGGTCGGGAAAAGGAAGGAGAGGGGCGGGGTTGAATTTCAGTTTAGTTAAAAATGATTTATCCCAATTTCCGGCAAAACCAGGAGTCCTAGAAAAAATTTATAAGGCAGTGTTTTAGGTTCAAAGTGAGTAAATGTAGTAAAGGAGTGTCTACCCTCACTAGATATATAATCAACAACAGGCTCATTTGTGTGCCTGGTCACAGCGGAATCGCTGACAATTGCAAAGCTGATGAGATAGCAAGACAAATTCCTCCATCAGATCATTTTGATATACATTAACTAATATTTCGGGAGGGAAAATTGCGTACTTAAATAAGGTCCTCCAATTTTTACTGTTATCTATTGCGTTATCTGGCATAAGCACATCAAAAGTTCAGTACTTTACCGTTTTTAAAACCAAAACAAAAAAACAATTATTCTCCCCGATAACAGTACATACTTGTTATATACGAAGAGTCAAAAAGCTTACTCATAAAGCATATTCGCCCGAACACCGTGAAGCTTCAGAGACTCTTTAAATAGCAGCGAACTGCTGGCACATTTTAGAAGTTAGTTTAAATTGCTCATTACCACTTCGTTTCCGCATCAACAAGACTTTTGTTTTACTAATTAAAATTACCCAGCGGAACGAAAATGATTATATTCCCAATACTGTTGGCCATTGTGCTGGGTCTTGTGGGCTACGTAATGTACAGCCTGCGTCAATCTTTAACTTATTGGCAGGAACGTGGCATACCATGCGAAGAGCCGGATCCCCAAGCTGGAAATACAATTGGTTTGTTCAGGACACGCCGCTTTGCTGACATTTGGATGGACACCTATAAAAAATTCAAAGGCAGCGGACCCTTTTGTGGATTTTATTGGGGTCGTGCTCCCAATGCGTTTGTGTTAACACCAGAGCTGGCCAAGCTAGTGCTTATAAAAGATTTTAATAAATTCGCTGATCGTGGATTTTACAGCAATCCGAAGCACGATCCGCTGTCCGGGCACCTTTTCTTGATGGATGGTCACAAATGGCGTAGCATGCGCTCTAAGCTTTCGCCAACATTCACCTCCGGTAAGATGAAGATCATGTATCCGGTCATTGTGCGTGTTGGAGAGGAGCTTACAAATGTATTTGCGAACATGCAACAGGAGGATCCAGTGATTGAGGTGAAAGACGTCTTGGCGCGTTTCACTACCGATGTGATTGGTACCTGCGCCTTCGGCATTGATTGCAACAGCTTGAAGAATCCAAATTCGGAGTTTCGCGTGATGGGCCGCAAAGCCATAACCGATGCGTCGTTCAAACCATTAGCTCGGTTTTTAATGAACTCATTCCCCAATCTAGCCAAATTTTTACGTGTGAAATTGACACCAGATGACATCACCGAATTCTATATGCGTATTGTGCGCGAGAATATCGAATACCGTGAAAAGAATAATATCAGGCGCAACGACTTCTTCGATATGTTGCTGGATTTGAAGAACAACAAGCTGTTGAAATCCGAAGATGGTCAGAATATGAGCATCACCGTAGAGGAATTGGCAGCACAGGCTTATGTGTTCCTGAGAGCCGGTTTCGAGACTTCATCGACTACACTATCGTTTGCACTCTACGAATTGGCACAACATCAGGATATACAGGAACGTGCGCGTCAGGAGGTTTTACAGGTGCTCGAACGCCACAATGGCGAATTCACCTATGAATGTATGAGCGAACTGGTGTACTTGAACCAAGTCATATCGGGTAAGTTTAAATACCTACATATATATATGTGATTAGTGCTTGAAAAAATAACAAACATTATGCTGTCTAAATGCAGAGACCTTGCGTATGTATACGGTGCTGCCAGTATTGAATCGCAAGTGCTTGGAGGACTATCCGGTGCCGGGCCATCCGAAATATGTGATTAAGAAAAACATAAAAGTTATGATACCTGTGGCTGCCATGCATCGCGATCCCGATCTATATCCCAACCCAGATGTTTTCAATCCCGATAACTTTGCGCCAGAAAAAGAGGCCACACGCGACTGCATTGAGTTCCTGGCTTTCGGCGAAGGTCCACGCAACTGCATTGGCATGCGCTTTGGCAAGATGCAAGTGCGTGTTGGTTTGGCGTTCTTGCTGAAGAATTTCAGGTTTAGCGTGTGCGACAAAACACCCATACCTATGGTATACAATATGACAAGCTTCACCGTTAGTTCCAAATCTGGCATACACCTGCGTGTGGACCAAGTTTGATTATTTTAGACTTAAGAATTGCGTTGAATATCTCAATTGACACCTTTTTTGTGCATATGTATGTGATTTTATTATACAAATATTATAATAATGATTGAGAACAATAGAACAAGTGAATTTAGTGGAGAAAAATCCGACTTTTATTTGAGAATTTCGATAGGAGGGCAATAATCAGCGTAGTTATAGAAGTGAGTTGAAGAATATTTTTTCCTTTTTACTGACGTAGACAGCGCTTACGCGATTATAGCCGAGTTAACAACAGTGCGCCAGTCGTTTCTTCTTTACGTGGCGCCAATTGAAGATTCCAGGCAAAGCCAGGTCCTTCTCCCCCTGGTCCTTCCAACGGAGTGGAGGTCTTCCTCTTCCTACTGCGTCGAATACTTTCAGAGCTGGAGTGTCATTTTGGACAACATGACCCAGCCAGCGTAGCCGCTGTCTTTTAATTCGCTTAACGATCTTTATACTTTCTCAAATAGAGAGAGTGAGAGAGATGGAATTTTTACTAGAAATGTCCATAAGTTCCAATACTATAAAGAGTGATGAGTTACATCTTGTGTTGTTTGATTATGTTATTTATATTTGGCCAAAATATGAGAATATGAGGAATTTCAGCTATGAAATGGCTCACCCTGTACGCACTCATGCTATTGACTTTTTGTTGATATTAGATCTAAAGCAAGTTTGTTGATAGTGTAAGTACTTCTGTGGTTAAGTAATTGATATACAAATACATATTTCATTGGTATTTTGATAAGGAAATAACCGCGGGAACATGATTATGATTTAGGGAAAATATTTTACATATGTATATTTTCCTCTAACTTCGTTTTATCTTAAGCTGATTTAAACCGTTTCGAAACACCCCTAAAACAATAATGTAATTAAAAAAGATAAGCAAATCTAAAACAATGACGTTTATACAAAAAATTATATAAGAGCGGGAGTCTGCCGCCAAAAAGTTTAAGTAAATTCGGATCATCTCAAAAAAAGTCGTAAATGCCAGAGAATAACGAGTTGTTTCATTTATCAGATCATTGTCATAGCCGTTAATGTATACGAAATAAATTACTTGTTTGAAGAGCATTATTAGCAACAAAAGCTCTCTCTGGAAGTCTCTCGGCAATGTGCGTGTATTTATATGTATGTATATCTATGTACTATATTTGTTTATGGAAGCGAGCAGGAGTATTTTTGGCAAACAAATTTGGCGAATTATGCATTGCTAAAAATTTGCATACAAATTGCGGGAGAGTGCATAAACTTATGTGGAGATGTTGATACAGCAACCGCTGTTTATCCAAGGCAGAGCGGTAGTTATTCGATTTCGATTGAGAAATGCATGAAGTAACGGGTTTTTCAATAGGGACAATCTCTACAAAAGTAGACCGATAGATACAGAAAACGATGTTTTCCAAGTCTTTTGATATTTTTTCTCAGTAGAGTTTGTCATTTCATTATGGAAAGATATGCGATTCAACAACGAGTCGAAATTATCAAAACTTACTACCGAAATTCGGAGTTAGTGGCCTCAACTTTAAGAACGCTATGTCCAATTTATGGGCGTCATAATCGTCCTGTTAGATCAACAGTTGAGCGTCTGGTGAAAAAATTTGAATCCATGGGCGTAGTACAAAATTTTCGCGTGGCAGTGAGGCAAGGAAGTGCCCACAGTGTCGAAAATATTGCTGCCGCGAGCACATCAATTGAGGAAGACCCAAATCAATCTCTCACACGCCGTTCTCAAGTGTTGGGCATCTCTGTCGTGTCATTATGTCGAATTTTTCGAAAAAGTCTTGACCTACATCCTTACAAGATCAAATTGACGCAAAAACTAAAGCCACTTGACCACCAAAATCGTCGTACGTTCGTTAATTTGGGTTGAGCAACAACTTGAAAATTATTCGCATTTTCATCGAAAAATAATCTCCAACCATGAGGCTCATTTCTGGCTGAATGGCTTCGTCAATAAGCAAAGTATGCGTTATTGGTCAGGAAGCAATCCACACGTGCTCCTTGAGTCTCCACTGCATCCCGAAAAATTTACGGTTTGGTGCGGTTTATGGGCCTGCGGCGTCTGCGGCGTTACTGTAAATGGAAATCACTACCGCACAATGATAACCGAACATTTTTGGTGCGAATTGGATGATATGGATTTGAAGAATATGTGCTTCCAACAGGACGGTGCCACAAGTGACATAGCCAATGTAAAAATCGATTTATTTAAAATCAAGTTTGGTGAACGTGTTATCTCACGGATTGGCCCAGTTAATTGGCCACCTCGGTCGTGCGATTTGACGCCGTTAGACTATTTCCTGTGGGACTACGTCAAGTCTATGGTCTATGACATATATATATATATATATATATATATATATATGTATATATATATATAAGACATTAAAAGAGTTAGTAACACGGTAAGAAAGTCAGTGCATTTGTGAACTGACTTAAAGAAGTAACTCAAGCCTAGTAACTGATACAGATTTCCTGCGATACAATACAGCGAAAGGTTGGGGTAATTAATTAATATCCTTCAACCGACACTCCGATATAATTCACAAGCTATGTGCATATTTTCCTAGCGGGCTCAAGCTCAACAAACAAAATGCAGAATTATCAAAATAAAAATATTTTCATTTATTTTCGTTACACCGTCTGCAGCTTAAGGAAGTTTATAAAAGCGCTTGCCCAAGCACGCACCGTTCAGTTGTAACCGTGAAGCGCTGATTGTCGGCTCAAGATGCACTGACGAAACGAGAAAAAAACATTGCAAAATACTGAGTAAACGAAATACGCGCAAGTGACGCATACCAAACACGAAAAATCTTCATTCACGATGTCAATGACCGCAGTTTTATTGATGCTCATCCTCGCCATGCTTGTTGCGCTGGGTATTTTTATGCACCGTCGCTTGAACTACTGGCGCAGACTCGGCGTAGCGCACGACAAGCCCAACTGGCTGCTGGGCAATTTGGCAGGCATTCATCGCACAGTGAGTTATGCCGATATCAGCCGAAATATCTACTTAAAATACAAAGGAACGGGCCCCTTCTGCGGCTTTTATTTCTTTCTGCGTCCAGCGGTAGTGCTCTTGGATGTAGACCTGATCAAAAATGTGCTTATAACGGATTTTGCCAATTTTGCCGATCGCGGTATGTTTAATAATGAACGTGACGATCCGTTGACGGGGCATCTCTTTCTCTTGGATGGCCACAAATGGCGTAGCTTACGTGGTAAACTCTCGCCTACGTTCTCGTCCGGGAAAATGAAATTCATGTTCCCCACCATCGTTGAGGTGACGCACAATTTGGTTGAAGTGTTGGGTGAACAGCTGAGAGAGGAAAAGATTGTCGAGTTAAAGGAGATTTTGGCACGTTATACCACGGATATAATTGGTAAGGTTGCTTTTGGTATCGCTTGCAACTCGCTGCGTGATCCAGATGCCGAATTTCGTGTTATGGGACGACGTTCTTTTAGCGAGGAACGTCACGGACCTTTGGTAAGTGGTTTTCTGCACAGCTTTCCGAATTTGGCGCGCCGGCTGCGTATGCGCTCGATAAACGATGACATTAGCGACTTCTTTATGCGCATCGTGCGTGAAACTGTGGAGTATCGTGAGAAGAACAACATCAAATGCAATGATTTCATGAGTATTTTAATTGATTTGAGAAATGATAAGAAATTGCGCGGTGCGAATGGCGAGGAGAAATGCCTCACCATGGCGGAGATGGCAGCACAGACCTTTGTCTTTTTCATTGCCGCTTTCGAGACCTCCTCAACAACAATGTCCTTCGCATTGTACGAGTTGGCTCTACAGCCAGAGTTGCAGGAGCGCTTGCGGCGTGAGGTGCAGGTTACATTTGCGAAGTACAACAATGAGTTCACATATGAGTGTCTGCAGGCGATGCGTTTCATGGATCAGGTGGTAGCTGGTAAGCCTATTATTTTCATTATTTTTATTATTGTGGAAACATGTTTTCTTAGTTATGTATCTTATTTTTTCCTTTACCAAATCATTTTAAAGAAACACTGCGAAAATACACCGTTGTACCACATCTAAATAGACAGGCTTTGAGCGATTACCAAGTGCCGGGCCATCCGAATTATGTTATCAAAAAGGGCATGTCGATTATTGTGCCCTCTGTGGGCATTCATTACGACCCCGACATCTATCCTAACCCCGACCATTGGGATCCAGAGCGCTTTACGCCGGAAAAGCGTCAGCAGCGTGAAACCGTTGAGTGGCTGCCTTTTGGTGAGGGCCCACGGAACTGTATTGGGCAGCGATTCGGTTACATGCAGATTCGTATCGGCTTGGCGCATTTATTGCAGAAATATCGCTTCAGCATATGCGACAAAACGGAGATACCTTTGAAGATGAATGTGAAGTCATTTTTAGTCAATACACTTAACGGTATATACTTGAGAGTGGAGGAATTGGAGGCAATGAATTGATCCAGAAACCGGCACGCTGCTCCAGCATTGTAGGATTTATCGACCAGCTTGTATAAGTTTTATAGAAATAAAAAGTAATATTATTAAATATACTTAATTTGAATTTAATTTTTAAATAAACAAGTGTGTATTTCTTATAAAATATCTCAACAATTCATAAGACTTCTTGCTATGTACATATTTTTGTAACCGGAACATTTGACTCACTGTCTGAATGAAAGATATAACATGCTTATGGATTCGAGAACATTTTCTAAAAAGCCTTTTCCACAAGTCTTCAGTAAAAGCCGAGCTTATTTCGTCTAAACACGCGATCTTTCAGCTAACTGAGTCTCGCTGCATGTAAATACAATCCACTTTGCGGCTTTAAGAGTGGACTTGTGTCATCGTATTCCAACGGAGTGTGAGTGCGCGGACATGGTGAAAATTTAAACTGACTCAGTAGGGATATGAGACCAATTCGGATTAGTAACTGGCCCAAACGCATGCCAATGCAGTTGCGGGGCCCTTCGCCAAAGGGTAACCAAGCCGTCGGATGGCGACGACCCATTTTTTCAGTTTCAAAACGTTCTGGTTTGAATTTCGCAGGCTCAGGGTAGAACTCCGGATCAGTGTGTATGGCTTCAACAGGTATGAGCACCTTAGTGCCAGCATATATAACATAACCTGCCATTGTGGTTTCGTAGTCCTCATTCGCAACGCGTTCGATATAGGGATTTATCGGATGTTTGCGTAAAGTTTCTGCGAAAGAAAAATCACGTTCGTTACATAAATGGAGTAATATTATTTCAAGGTTTTACCTGCAATGACCATATCTAGGTAACTCATATCGCTCAGTGATTCCGAGGTAAGTTTGCCGCCATGCTTTTCTAGCGTCTCTGTAATTTCTTTGCGTAATTTGGTTTGAGTCTTTTGATTAAGTGCCAATTCATAAAGTGCAAAAGTCAAAGTTGCTGATGAGGTTTCATAGCCAGCGCTGAAGAACAAAGCGGAGTTTGCAATGATCTCGTCGGTAGTTAACTTGTGTCCACCTTCTTCAGTGTTTTTCGATTCGATCAGTGCGCTCATTAGATCATTGCGTTTTATGTTATTCTCCTCGCGTTGTAATATTGTACCGCCGACTAGGCGGTAATAGAAATCTCGTACTTCTCTCAATGTCCGGGATAAGTGACAGCGTTGTGCTAGCTTTGGCAAGCACTGCATTAAGGCAACTGCTAAGCTGTTGCGTTGCTTTGAGGCGAAACTTTGTATGACCATGCGAAATTCGGTATCCGGGCTTTCAAGGCTATTGCAATCCAAACCGAGTACGCTGTTGGCAATAACATCTGTGGTGTAACGTTCAACAAGGTCTTGCACCTTCAGTTCAGCATCGGTGCTTTGTTGTTTCGCTAATGTTTGCTTTAACTGCTCGCCAACTTTGGTGACGAGCGGTACGAGGGATTGTGTTTTACCTGTCGTGAAAATCGGCGACAGTTTTCTGCGCAACGTGCGCCATGCGTCCCCCTCTAAACTCCACAGGTTCTCGGAAAATGCATCATCGTGTTTATTATGGTACAAACCACGATCGTCGAACTTTTGAAAGTCTCGTACGAGTATATTGCGTGCCAAATCTAAATCCGTCACTAGCGCTACTGGATTGAGCAACAAGTAGAAGCCACAAAACGGACCGTCACTATGCTTATACTTATCGTAAGTTTCACGTAATGCCACGCCGAGTTGGCGCGTGATGGCAAGACTTCGCAGATTGCCCAATATAAAAGCCGGCTGGTCGTGTGCTACACCGCGACGCTGCCAATAGAGCATACGCGAACGAATCATACCAACAAACATTGTGAACAGCCCTAAGAGCGCGTAGAGCGCTATTACGAAACTATAGCCCAACATTGAGGTGCAGTATATCTGAGCTGAGCGAAACGTGCCGACAGGTGCACAAAGTGTTACGGCGCGATGTGTACGTACGAAGGGTTGCGTTAGAACTGAACACGGGAGGAGCGAGACATGAGTGCGATTTGATATCATTACTCCAGTGATGAGAGCATTGCCGTTGCTTGCGGTGAGAGTAAGTTCATGATAAATGAGAGAGTTCTCAAAGTGATTTCTAGCGTGTGGAGAGCAAGACCTAGTATTTTTTTATCAAATTGTTTACACATGTACCCACATTCATACGCATGTTAACAGTGATTTGATTAGCACCTGCGACTTCGGAATAAAAGACAGCGCTGGTATACAGTATGTTACTCGATTATTGGGGACCGAATAAATTTTTATGATTGTAATGCAGTCTGTATTGCGGAAGAAAATACAAAACTCTTACCGAATAGATATTCTGATATTAGTTGAAAATAGTTCATTACATTTAGAAGGTAAAACATTATACTATATCTTATAGATCACTTATAAGTCTGATTATAAAAAAGTTGACTTTTTCGTTTAAAGTTTCACAGATTTTTCCATTCACGTCTAATAGGCTTGGCGCGTTCTACTCTGTCCACTCTGAGCTGGATGCCATTCTCTGGTGAAACCAAGCACGATGCTTTTATTAATGGACAGGGTATTTCGGTTTCAGCGGCGACACTAAATCGAAAATTACGTAACAAATAAATTAGCCCGATGCTGGTCTGCATTCTGCCAAAACGCATGCCGATACAATTGCGTGGACCCTCGCCGAAAGGCAGCCAAGTACAAGCAGGTCGGCGTTGAACTTCTTCGGGAGTGAAACGCGCGGGCTGGAAGCGCTCAGGATTCGGGTAATACTGTGGGTCATAATGTATGGCTATAGTGGGTATAATGACCAAGGTGCCCTTCTCAATGTAATACTTTGGGTCGCCAGTGTCGTAATACGACTGTGCCTTGCGCATCAGATTCGGCACGATCGGATACATACGAAGCGTCTCTGTAAGTAAGCATAAACTAAGCTGAGTTTGGGTTAAAAGGACATATTTACGTATAGGAACTTACCACATATTACTTGTTGCAGGTAGCTCATTTGCTTGATACACTCATATGTGAGCAGTTCATTGTTGGCAGCGAGCACCTCGTTAATATCTCGCCTTAGTCGTTCTTGGATGTCGGGATGCTGCGCCAGTAAGTAAAGTGCAAAGCTCATTGTTGTCGCTGAGGTCTCAAATCCCGCCAGAAACATCAAAAAGGTCTGTGCGGCTATTTCGTTCACACTCAAACCTTCAATACGTTTGCCATCGGCATCCTCACGTTCCATCATATCGATTAGTAGGTCAAGAAAATCGTTACGTCGCAATTTCGTGCCTTTGCGGTACTCGAGCGTGTCTTCCACAAGCTTTATATAGAAGTCGTGCACATGCTGTGACATAATGCGCATACCCAGAAAGCGTGCAATACGCGGAAAACTGAAGATTAAGCCCTCGACAAGTTTGTTATGACGCCGGCGATTGATAAAACTATTCGTGACCAATACGAAATCTGGTGTCTCCGCATCTAGGCTATTGCACTCGAGCCCGAAGGCGCAAGTGCCGATCGTATCGGTGGTATAGCGTCCACTAAGGTCTGATACAAGCAGCACTTTGCCGTGACCTTCAGCATCGCCACCACCGATTCGGGTGTGAACTGTTGCCGCAAAACGCTCGCCGACCGCCGTAACCATATGAAACATGTTCTTCATTTTGCCAGAGGTGAAGGTCGGCGTCAGTTTTGCACGTAAACGCTTCCAACCCTCAACTTCGGCGAAGAACATATTACCCGAAAGCGGATCATTGTGCGCATTAGTGTACAGACCACGATCCGAAAAGTAGTTGAAATCCTTAACGAGTATCTTCTTCACCAACTCCAAGTCCACTATTAGCGCTGTATTGGTGGCTAGCAAAAAGAATCCACAAAAGGGTCCCGTGCCTTTGAACTGCTGATATGACTCGCGTAAAATCTGCACTACATGCTTGGTTCCCATGGACATCAAGAGCATAGGCTTGCTGTGCGGTATGCCGCGCCGACGCCAGTAACTCTGCTGACGTAGTAAACAAAACGCAATTAGCAAGACGATGCCAATAAGCAGGCCGAAAAGCACCGAGACGTCCATTGCCGGTTCTTGTAATGATCACAGTGAAAACAGTTACGAAAGTGCAATCAGCCTTAAATACCATTGTCGCGAAATAAGCGCGCGCCGAAGAAGCCAAATAATTACAAAATTATAAATATAACATCTTTGTGACATAAACGTGCCGGCAGAAAAAGTCCTACACACAGAGGCACACACAGTCACCCTTTGGACACCCTGAAAATTGAAAAATAGAAGAAGCAAACCGTGGAGTTACTTGAAGCGATTTTAAGTGCAGCTGCACGCAAAGTGCCCACATGCTTACGGTTGCTCTAATTTCGGTGAGAGTTTTGATGTGAGAAAAAATAATGAAATCAAATATCGCATGCGTGTTTTTGATATGAAAAGTATCATGCGATATTTTTTTAATTTAGGTCACATGTATCCAGAAGTTATCTCAGACCGGTTTTCAAATGCTGAAACCCTAACAATCTATGTCAGTGTGTTATTATTTCTGTGTAAACGTTGGGCAAGTTCAATGACAGCCTAGAAGTCTTACAAATCTGCGCATTCTAGATGGCGTCGTTATCTATTTTATCATGAAAATTAACTTTGAGGATGAAACTGATAAAGGGTGATCCATTTCGAAGTTCCCTACTTTTTTAAAGAAAAAACACAGAAAGTTTAATGGGGAATGTTTATTATCATTCGAATGAACATTCTTTGGCATTTATTTCTTGAAGATTACTCTTTTCAAATGTTGGCCGCGGCTACGTCTCAGATGGTCTATCCGCTGAGGCCAATTTTCAATGACTATTTCGAGCATTCTGACTGGTAACTAACGAATGATACGCGTAATATTTTGTTCCAAGGCTCCCTACAGGAAAAAGTTTGACGGTGTGTTATCACATGGTCTTGGTGGCCAATCGACCAGCCCAAAACTGGAAATTATCTGCTCACCGAAGTGTTATCTCAGTAATTCCATTGATTGTTGTGATGTGTGGGAAGTGGCGCCGTCGTGTTGAAACCAAATGTCACCGAGATCACGAGCTTTAATCTCACTCATCAAAAAGTCGGTGATCATGGCGAGATTACGGTTGTTGTTATTGCTATTCTTGTTGTAGCGGCTGAATTATGTGAATTGACAGTCCTTAGCCAAATAAAAATCCGGGTCCGTTCTGGTTATGTAGACCCGACTGTCGTGGAAACAGTCGCTATTGACGGTTACGTTCTTTCCGGCATTATTTTAGAAGAAATATGGTATGATGATTCCACCAGCCCAAAAACCACACCAACCCATTGTTTTTTCTGAATGAAGTGGCAGCTCTTGGATCTCTTCTGGTTGCTCTTTGTACCAAATGCGGCAATTTCGCTTGTTTATAGACCCATTGAGCCAGAAATGGGCCTCATCGTTGAACGAAATTTGACTCGAAAACGTCGGATCTTCGTGAAACTTTTTTTGCTGTATTTGGCACGCTTTCAATTTAAGATCTCGAAATGAAATGTGGCAAGTCGTTCCATACGGCAGTCCGAGTTGCTGTAAACGGCGCCGAATCGACTCTCCACGGTCTTCGTGTGTACTCTGCTATATTTTCTTCACTTCGTAGAAGTAGTAGTCTATTCGGTCGAATATTATCCAATAATGTATGCTGCGTTTCGAGATGGGTGATGGTGTTTCGAATAGTGCGCTCAGTAGGTCAATGACATTGACCATAAGTTGAGCGAAGCGCGCGAAATACATTCTTTAGAGAACGTGGATTTTCGTAATCAAGTTGAACGATTTGTTAACGTTGTTCAGGCGTAAGTCTGCTCGGATTTTACAGAAACCAGTGAATGTCTCGCAAAGTTATATTATTAGTCACGTTATATTATTCAAGCACAGTAGACTTTTTAAAAGCACCTACTTTGCATCTGGAAATTCTTACTAGGAACTGCGTAATCTAGCGGATAAAGGTTCAGCTCTAATTTTAGTACTTTTTTGATGATTTATAGTTTGACAATTAAGGTCTCTTCATCGAAGATCAGAACCATAACCTTACCTAATCTAATCTAGCCAAACGCCAGCCGGTTAGCGTTCAATGTGCTAAATTGATAAGGTAGCTAAACATATATTAAAATAGCAATATTTTGTTGCCGAGCTCAAACAGTAATACTTTGTCGAACACATGCACGTAACATTTATGCCGAGTCATTACATTTGGGTGCCGGTATGTGCTTTATTTATATTCAAAAACACGCAAAAACATGTTTACATGGCGCTAAAAACGCAAAGTCATTTCAAAATCTTTAATTTTTATCAACTGGTTTTTAATTTTTATCACGCAATAAACAAATATAGTATACTTAATCAACAGCGTCAGTCGACAACTTTGTGCTGAATCAGGTGCTACACAGAATTTTAATTTTCTAAAGATTAGGCTAAGTCTAGTTAAGTCTTTATTTACGAACCAATTAGCGGGTATTTGACATAAAAGGAGAGTGTGGCATACCCCCTTACATATTAGTCGAAGTAAGTACGTGTGTCTTATAAGTATTTAGTCAAAGATGATTGCTAGTCTGCAAGTTAAGTACTCTAAGTACCATTAATTATCTACATAATAATTTTATGACACGCAAATTTCGAAAACAATATTTATTTACATTTTTTATTCTAACATTGCTTATTAAAAATACATATGTACGATATGTACATAAGATGAAGACAACTCTCTCGTTGCTCCACGACTGCCTAGCACACCCATTCAATTACTCTTTCAACGCCTCCACCCGCAAGTGTATGCCATGTTCCGCTGATAGCAGTATTGTCTCTTTTTTGTAAGTCAATTCAGCTGGTGTCTGTGGTGCAAAGGAGAATTTGAAATGCTTGATCAGCAATGCGAGACCGATTAGCGCCTGCATTTTGCCGAAACGCAAGCCGATGCAATTGCGTGGTCCATCGCCGAATGGTAACCAAGTGCAGGCGGGTCGTTTCTGAATTTCCTCCTCAGTGAAACGTTCCGGATCGAATTTCTCTGGATCGGGATAGTACTCGGGATCGTAATGTATGCCATAGCTGAATATGAATACACGCATGTTCTTCTCGATGAGATAGCGTGGATCGCCGGTGTCATAATCTGCCTTTGCATAACGTTCCAAAAACGGCAGTACGGGGTACTTACGTAAAGTTTCTAAAGTTCAAAAAATGCATTATTATTAATTAATAAAAGGAAGATTTTCATAAAACAGCAATCAAATGTTTACCTGATAAAACTTGTTCTAGATATTTCATCTGATGTATGTTCTCATAGGTGCACTCGTTGTTGTGCTCGTTTAGCGTCGTATTGATCTCCTGTCGCAACCTATCTTGTACTTCCTGATTTTTGGCCAATTCATACAGAGCGAAGCCCATAGTGGTTGAGGAGGTTTCGAAGCCAGCTATGAGGAATACAAAAGCCTGCGCTGCAATCTCCTCCACTGACAGTCCATCGGTAGCGCCTTCCTTGTTTTTCAATTCCAACAAAATATTCATGAAATCATTACGTTTCACCCCATTCTTCTCTCTATATTCGAGTGTATTACGAACTATGCCGACATAGAAGTCTTCCACTTCTTTTGTAAGCGAGCACAAATTCAATTTACGCGCCAAACTTGGATAACTCTCTATGAACGTGTCGACTAGTTTGCCATGTCTGCGTTCGATCAGCGCCTTGCGTCCCATTATCACGAACTCAGCATCGGGATTATGCAAACTGTTACACTCGAGACCAAAAGCGCATGAGCCAATTACATCGGCAGTGTAGCGTGATTGCAGTTCGGTGATCTCGAAAACATTGTCGGGTGCGTTTTTAGTTTTCTCGCGCATAACTTCAATTAACTCGTGAGCCACTTTCACGACAGTGGGAAACATTAATTTCATTTTGCCCGAGGTGAATGTGGGCGACAGCTTTTTACGCAACACTTGCCACTGTGGTCCATCCAACTGGAAGAGATTGCCAGTGAGTGGATCTGCAGTCTCGTTGTGAAAAACGCCACGATCTTGAAAATTCTGAAAGTCTTTAATAAGTATCTTCTTAGTTAGTTCCAGGTCCAACACGAAAACGACTGGTTTTACGAAAAAGTACACGCCACAGAATGGACCAGTGCCCTTAAATTGCTTATAGATGGGTTTGAATATTTCACACATAGACTTCGTGCGACGCCACTCCCTCAGTGTGCCCAACGGTAGGCTGGGTGGATCGTGCGGCACGCCACGCCTTTGCCAATATGATTGCTGGTATTTCAACAAGTAAAATACCAGCGTGAAGGTGATCGCCAACAACGCGATAATTATGCTCATCTTGACTTGATATCAATTATTTAGAGACCACAGTAATTTACGTTTGATGCTTATGTCGTGTGTTCTCGCAGCGAAGGTTGTTGGTTTACTAAATTTTAAATATTGTTGAGTAATTTTTGGCGTGCTGTTCTTTTATGCTCTTTTTGATGTTATGTGTGGCGCGTACAGCCAAAGCTTTAAACTTGTGGGGAATTAATTCATTCATACTTTCTGTTTTCTAAATTTTAAATTTCGCAAGTCATCTGTGTTGCGCTGCTCTTTTATATTAGTTTTTATGTCTGGCGTGTTTATCGCAAGCTTTGTGCTTTTTGGGAGTTAATTTACGTGCTACATTTGTATAGCTTTTTGCAGTGCTTTTCACGTGAAGGCCATTGAAAGTTTCCACTTTATAAAGCTTTAAGTTTTACTGTTATATTTCTGTATTTTCTATTTAATTTGAATAATTTGAAGTTGAAACCGCTGGCGCAACGAATAGTAATTTTATAGAACTTTTTTTTCTTAATGATGTATAAGAAATGGCATCATTTCGATAATAACACGAGTATTGTGTTCGAAATTTTATTTGATAACTCTACATATAGCTTTTAAGCTTGCAAAAGCTTATCAGTTATTAGGACACACATTTTTTTTTTAAGATAATGAAGCTTTTGAACAATAACAGCATTTATCTATAATAAAAAAATTAGACTTCCAACACACTTATAAATAGTTATTTAGGATATATCTATATATAGGCCATGGTCACTTTCTTTCTTGTCGGGATATCAAAAAATTATGCTTCAAAGCCTTGCCTTAGTACAGATTTTTGTTTAGGCTTTACAAGTAAACCTGAGGGCTTAAAACTCGTTTATTTTGGTCGAAAAAGTCTCTTTGTATTTTGTATATAGATATTGTTGCAGTCTCATATCTCCAGTGCTACCCATCACATTGTGTAATACCATACAGTGTTGGAAAGATGAGATTTTAAGTTTCATTTAACCAAACAAAATTTAATTCGGGGAAGTTGAAACAAAGTAACAGTTGTTCAAAAATGAACGAAAATAATGAAAAATTCGCTATATTTTGAATTTTTGTGCAAAAAAGGGAAGCCACCAATGAAATTTGTGCAGTTAATGGAGACGATGCTGTATAAGTTCGTGTAGCACAACAATGGTTCGCTCGCTTCCGTTCTGGAAATTTCAGTTTGAAAGATGCACCACGCTGTTGTCGATCTATCGTTGAAAAAGTCTATGAAATTATAGAAAAGATTGACCAGAACCGTTATATAAGCAGCCATGACACCGCCAACGAACTTAACATTTACCTTCTAACGGTTTTGAATCTCGATGTTTGGGTACTACTTGAGCTGTCTGTGAACAGTTTAATGAACCGAATTAACATCTGCGATTCTTCGCTGTAACGAAATGAAATCGAACCATTTCTGAAGCGATTGGTAACAGGAGACGAAAAGTGGATCAAATACGTCAATGATGTGCGAAAAGATCATGGTCCAAGCGTGGTGAAGCTCAACAAATGGTCGCAAAGCTAGGATTGATGCTTCAAAAAGTTATTCTGAGTGTTTTGTGGGATTGGAAAGGAATCATTCACTATGAGCTGCTCCAGTCTGGTCGAACGATTGATTCTACATGTTATTGTTAAGAACTGATGAGATTGAAACAAGCAATCGGAAATAAAGGCCAGAACTGATCAACATACAGGATTTCGTGTTCCATCAGGACAATGCTAGACTACACACATCTTTGATTACTCGGCAAAAATTGGGAGAGCTTGGCTGGGAAGTTTTGCCCTGACCTTGCACCATCGGACTACTATTTGTCACTTGGCTCCCACATCACTGTTGACAGTCATAGCTTCGAAGTCGTGGATAATTTTGTCTATCTTGTAACCAGCATTAAAACCTACAACAACCTTAGTCTCGAAATCCAACGCTGAATAACTCTTGCCAACAGGTCGCACTTCACACTGAGTAGGCAATTGAGAAGTAAAGTCCCCTCTCGACGAAGAAAGACCAAAAGAAGTCAATTATCAACACCATCCTGATATATAGTGCAGAGGCATGGACGATGATAATATCTGATGGGGCGACGTTTGGAGTTTTTGAGAGAAAGGTTCTGCGGAAGATTTATAGTCCTTTGTGCTACGATGGCTAGGTAGAGGAAGAGGAAGACTTTAATTATGTTGGAGAGATCAGGTGGAGAAGGACCTGGCTGTACTGTAAATATAGAAAGAGGAAACACGAAAGTATATTTTTCAACGAAGAATAAAAAATATTCACGAAATTTATTTAAACAGAATTCTCACTGGGTATCTTTAATTTCGTCCAGTTTCTCTCTTGCCGACCACTGTTCTAGCGGGGCAGAAAAAAAGCTTATTTTAGGCAAACAAACTTTATTTATTTACCATATATACCTTCGCGGCGCTATTTTGTTAATACATATGTACAAACATATATGTAAAGTAGAGCGCGTTTTTTACGAAGAGCGGACAGATCAAGATAAGAAGGTTTGAAAGTGAACAAGTGCAACACACGCACTGTCACATACACTTAGGGTACTTGAACTTGTACATGGTCAAGTATGTATGTATGTATGTATGTGTATATATGTAATCCATGTAATTCACTTATGTTATGTATTATAAAAGCCATTAATTGGAAGTGTTGTGCTTTTATTGTCTATAAATATATATAATTAACACATTGAATGTGAGGTACAAAACACACACACACATAGAAACCAAACAGTCTATTACAAAGCGGCTTTATTGTGAGTGCATAGACGATAGATAATTACATGAAGTGAATATGAGAAAGATTGAAAATGCATTTCAATATAAGGAGATATTACAAAGGCTAATAAATATGCACATGCGCATATAAACATATGTACATATATAAGCAATTACAGCAACATTGAGGCATTATTTGCATGACTAATTTTCCAAGGCAATTTTATGCTTTTGCGCACTTTCTCGAACACAACAGCGCTGCTAGTTGGTTTTCTCCAGATTCTCCACGGTCAGATGTATGCCACCGTCAGCGGCGATGAGGAAATTCTTTTTCAAATAAACCATCGGTTTGAGTGTGCGCGATGAAGGTTTGAAACGAAAGTGGCGCAGCAGTTGTATGACGCCAATGGCGGTCTGCAATTCGCCGAAACGCATGCCAATGCAATTGCGCGGGCCGTCGCCGAAAGGCAAGTAGGCGAAAGGGTGGCGCTGCGCAATGGCTTCCGGTGTAAAGCGTTCGGGGTCGAATTTGTCGGGATCGGGATAGATTTCGGGGTCATGGTGTATAGCGTCGACGGGTATGAAGATGCGCATGCCACGCTCCAGCAACCAGTTGGTCTTCGGTACTTTGTAATCGGCGACGGCCAAGCGCGTTAGATGCGGTATGACGGGGTGCTTGCGTAGTGTTTCTAAGAAAGCAAATTAAATTTAAGAAAATAATATTATAATAAATTTTCCTAAGCAACACTTCACCCACCTGATATCACTTTTTTCACATAAGTCATTTCCTTAATAGACTCGTATGTTACTTGATCCTCTGATTTCTGCAATACACTAAATATTTCCTCACGCAATTTCTCTTGCACTTCTGGATTCAAAGCCAACTCATACAAACAGAAAGACATGACGGTGGATGAGGTTTCAAAGCCAGCCAAATAGAAGACCAGCGCTTGCGCTGCCACCTGCTCGATATTCAAACCATTCGTCAAGTCATTCTCTTCGATGTCAACTTCTTTGAGGCGATCGCGTTGCGCCTTCATTTCCAACATCATATCCATGAAATCGTTACGTTTCACGCCATTCTTTTCCCTGTAGGCCACGGTTTCACGCACTACACCCATGAAGAATTCGGTGACGTCATCGGTAAAATTCTTTAAACGCAACTGTCGTGCGCGCTCTGGATCTGTGAACATGAAGGCCTGCACAAGTAGCGAGTGACGTGGCTTATCGACAATATTCCTGCCCATTCGCCGGAATATCGCCTGCGGATCTTTCAAGCTATTGCACTCAATGCCGAAGGCAACCTCGCCAATAACATCGGTGGTGTAGCGCGCACAGAGCTCCTTCATTTCCACGGTGCCGCCTATATTCATAATGCGCTGGCATGCGCCAACAATGCGCTCACCCACGGTCACCATAGTGGGGAACATGAAACGTATCTTGCCGGTGGTGAAAGCGGGCGATAACTTGTGGCGCAGCACACGCCACGGCTCGCCGTCCAAGAACAGTAAGTTGCCGGTGAGCGGATCATCGCGCACATTGTGAAAGAGTCCACGATCGGTGAAATAGTTGAAGTCCTTCACTAAAATTTGCTTGATAAGATCGAAATCTATGATGTAGGCGACACGCTTGAGGAAAGTGTAGGCGCCGAATATGGGCGTTTGACCTCTGAAGCGGTTATAGAAGCGTATATTGATGTCTTTCCAGTGATACTTGGTGCCGAGGCCACTCATATTGCCGAGGAAGTATTGTGGTGTCTCATGTGGTACGCCGCGGCGCGCCCAATAGCTGTAGTGGTGACGTAGTTTCCAATAAATGGCGCCCACAAAAACGACGACCAGCGCATAGAGCACTGCAATGCCCATTTTGATGTTTATTTATGTTTTTCTTTCCAAATTATATTATTTATGTATATTCTTTGTATTTCGTTCTCATTTACAGAAATATTTGGTTTGACTTTCCACAATAACGCGACAAATTGCTGCTTTCAACTGCGCTGAGCGACAGACCGCTTGCAACTGGCTTTGCAAATGCATTTTTGTGTAATAAAAATTCTCTTGATTCCACTTTGCGGTTGCGTTCTTTACATCCAAAAGCTTATCGCAAGTGTGAAAATACCCAAGCTTTCTGGGCAGCAAAATTTTTGCGGTTTTCTTATCAAACGGATTTTTAGTTTATTGTGCAAGAATTCATACTTTTGGATATAAGAATGTTCTTAATATTTTCCAGAATATTGAAATGTCAAGTGCGTGCGGTTTGACAGCTTTTTTGATTCGATTCGTGCTGATTACGGCTGTTTGTATTTGGCTGTTTCATTTGTTAAGCTTAGTATCCAGCTCTCAAGAAATATAAAAACTTCATAAAAAAACGCTTAAAAAACGGTCAAGAAACTTTCCTGCGATAAATTTACGTGTGCTAGTATGCAGCTCTAAAGAAATCTAGTACTAATTTGTAATACTTTTTTTCAATAAAATGCGAATATGGCAAACCTGGTTTTGCGAAGAAACATCAAATCAACAATTGTTTCTTGAAGGGAATCCAAAGTAATCGTTAAATCCATCCTAAATTAGTTAAAATCATTATTATGAAGTGTAGTTCATTTTGAAATGTTGTATAAAACTTACCAATCATCAACAACATTCCTTAAATCGAAATGAAAATATGTACGTTAACACACATACATACATACCTATTACGCACAAAGTTTATTTTCTTTGTTTATTCTCTCTTGCTCTTCTAATGTGGATCATTCACAATGCGTAGCCAGCTGTCAAAATTACTTGAAGAAATAATGTATTTTTTTTCTTGAGCAATTAGTTAAGAGCTGAATACGGACCTTTAGAAAATATTCGTAAGTTTTCGTAGTCACGCACCAAATCATTTGTATGAAAAATCAGCGAGCTCCTTACAGAAAAGTTTCTCTCCAACCTTCCCTCTTTGCTTCGACCCATCCGTGAAAAAGATCACTGCGCATCTTCTCCAGCGACTTCTGCAAGTAAAAAGAGGAGAAATATTCGGCGAGTTGGATCCCTATATATGCCCAGCATTCTTGAGCCTTAGAGCACCCATCGCAGCAATACATCTGCCGGCAATTTTAACGGGTACTATGTTTAAAATGGCTTTGAGTGCTGTCGTTGAGTTAGTCTGAAGTGCACCTGAGATGTCTAGGAGAGTCACTCTTTGGATATGTTCAAGCTTCTTACTTCCAGCTGCGCTAAGTATTTCACTTTATCTCCAAATTAAAGACGTTCGTCTCCGAGTGAGGGGAGAGACACATCTGGAATCTTATACCCCCTGTAAAATAAAACCTTTTCAGTTTTACTTGAGTTGACGGCTAAACCGCTTCTATCTGCCCGGAAAGATTTTAATTGAGATTCCCTTCGGTTATTAGAATTTTCCTTTTATCCATAAGAACAAAGTCGTCAGCGGAAGCTGGCACCCGAATTTATACTAGTTTTACAGAGTTCTGGGTTATATACGGATATCTAAACTCAAACCTAACGCTCTCATGATTTCGACACGAAAGGAAATGACAAAAACTTGGTCAAAAAGCAAGCGAGTGAAAATTAATTACACAATTTCTTGTTATTGCAATCATGTCCAGTACAAGATTAAATTTATTTCTAAATTTTATTGCCTCACCCCGTCCACAGGCTCCACTCTCAAGTGTATGCCACTGGCTGGTGTGATTTGGAATATGCGTTCGATGAATTGCAGTGGCACCTGCGTGTTCGCGGATTTACTAAATTTGAAGTGTTTTAGTAAATTAATGAGTCCAATTTTAGCTTGCATTTTGCCGAAACGCAGTCCAATACACGCGCGCGGACCTATACCGAAAGGCATATAAGCGGCAGCGTGGTGTTCACGACACAGCTCTGGTTCGAAGCGGTCCGGGTTGAATTTATCTGGTTCAGGGTAAAGTTCTTCATCGTGTTGAATGGCGTGCGCGGGTAATACCACCAGGCATCCCTTCTGAATGACTTCGTTCGTATTGGGCACCAAGTAGTCTGCTTTGGCTTTGCGCACGAGATATGGTACGACAGGGTATTTGCGCAGCGTTTCTTCAATTGACAGATAGTTAATATAATAATTTTTGCAGTTAATAACACTACTCACCATCCACTGCTTGGTCGAGGTACTGCATTTCGTTCAACGCCTCGTAAGTAAGTTGGTTGTTGTGCACGTTTAGTACGCGCACGATTTCAGCACGCACCTGCGCCTGTATGGTCTCGTTCAGCGCGAGTTCATAGAGGCATAACGACATAGTTGTTGAAGATGTATCGAACCCCGCTACAAAGAAAACAAAAGCCTGCGATACCATTTGGTGCAGAGTCAAGCCCTGCGATAGATCAATACCATCGCTGTTCAAGGCTAAGCGCTCATCCTCCGCCTTTAAGCCGATCAACAAGTCCATGAAATCATTGCGTTTGATATGCTCACGCTGTCGTAGCTCCACTGTCTGACGTACCACATCTATGTAGAACTGTATAATGTGATCCGGAAAGAATTTCAGCCGCATACGACGCGCCCAATCTGGATTCATCAACATGAATGTCTGCACCAGTTGTGAGTGGCGAGGCTCGGTAAAGACGGCATGACCCCGACGCCTAAACTCAGCTTGTGGGTCAAGTAGGCTATTACACTCAATGCCGAAGGCACAAGTGCCGATAACATCAGTAGTGTAGCGCGCACAAAGCTCCTTCAACTCGAGCTCGCACTGCTGGCGACTTTCGCCGATTGCCTTGTGACAAGCGTGTACCAATTCGTTACCCACCTTCACCACGGTGGGGAACATGAATTTCATATTGCCCGAAGAGAATACGGGTGTGAGTTTATTGCGCATGGCGCGCCACTGTGCTCCCTCTAAACGAAATAGGTGACCAGTCAATGGATCATCGCGTGGATTCGAGAAAACGCCACGATCTTGGAAATTCGAAAACTTGCTTATACATATGTCCTTAATCACATCCAAATCGAGTATGAGCGCGGCGCGTGTGAAGAAGATGTACATGCCGACAAAGGGTCGGCGCTTCTTAAACGCTTCATAAAGCCGCTGGTTAAAGTGTCGCAGCTGCACTTGACCGCCGGCAGCGCGCTCTATATTGCCCACCACATAACGAGGACGCACCTGCGGTACGCCACGACGCTGCCAATAGGTGTAGTGACGGTGTAGTGCGATCACAATCAGTCCGACTACTGCGACGAGGAGCGCCAAAAAGACAAACATGCTGCGCTTATTTGTTTCTTTGATGTATCTTGAACTGGCTTTTAGTTGCTTCTGAGTTTTGTTCAGAACATTGCTGCCCACGAATAATTCGATATTAAATTAAGTATTTATACAATTAATGTTCAAGCTGGCGCTGCATACTCATCTCACTGACTAGAAAAGCTGAAAGTGCGCGCATTAAATATTTCTTAGCCGGCAACAAAAACTAATCTAACATAAACAAATGGAATTGTATTAAAAAAAAATAGAAGAACAACAAATGCTCTCACATGTGCATAGAATCAGCGATCTTATCTATAGAATTTCATTTGTTATATACACTTGAACAAAGAAATTAAATAACTAGTCTTTCGCTGTTTTGATATGCTGAGGCACGTGTGCTGCCTTTTTGCTTTTGAACTTCCTCTTCTTCGAATTAAATTTATATCAAATTAAAAATCGGTATTGGTTGAATAATTATGTAGCGCTCTGTTAAAAAATCCTATCAAAAATCCTTTGTTTATATAAGTCTTAACATTTGGACTTATCACTTTGTATATGCTAACGGGCGCATGTTCTATATTTAAATTCGGCAGCGCTGTTTGTGAGCGCAAGTTATTTGGGTGAGCTTTCGCCATGTGGTGAAATACAACGGTCTCGTTAACACTTGCTCTCAGTGCTCTCTAATGACAACACAGTTGTATAGGGTGAGACAGTAGCGTTTTATGACAGAGAATTGTTTATATTCTCACTGCTATTTATAGTTTATTTCTTTTATTTTTTTAATGATTTAGGTATTAGTAAATAGTTGACGAGAGTAAGCGCAGAGTTGCATTTTTTGCACTTAAAGACTGTGTATGAAAGTTAGATAACTTGTTATTGGATATATTGTTCTTAGACAGACAACTAGTAGAAGAGTCGTTGTAGCATATGAGATTGATGCTGCTGTGCGCTCAGGTGCGCTCGCCATTATCTACATCTTCTACAGCGAATAGATAACTGAAAAGTGCTGTCTGTTTTTCAGTGCTGTCTGTGTTTCATTATTAGCTTAACTCTTTGTTGAAAAAGCCCTTAATAACGGGGTTTTCAATATGAGCGCCACATAATTTTTTTTGAATCAAACAATATCGGCTTGGGATATCAATGCAATTCTTTATTCCTGTGAAAGATTTCTTTGACATGACCAGCACAGGCACGCTTGCTGAACCGATCGGTCGATACTGCTGCAATTTAACGTTCGATATTCGTACGAGTTCATCAATTGTCGCTGGCTTATTGACATAGACCATAGACTTGACGAAGCCCCACATGAGATAGTTTAACGGCGTCAAATCACACGATCGAGGCGGCCAATTGCCGCATTGTTGGAATCACATGTTGTCCAAGTCCATATCATCCATTCCGGGCCAAAAATATTCGGCTATCATTGGGCCGTAGCGATTCCCATTCATAGTAACGAGCTGATCTTGATCTTGAAGTGCGGCCCAATGACGCCGCCGGCTCATAAACCGCAGCGAACCGTAAGCTTTTCGGGATAACTGGTAACTCACGGAGTACGTGTGGATTGCTGCCTGACCAATAACGCATATATTGCTTATTGAGGAAGCCATTCCGCCAGAAATCAGATTCATAATAATAAAATAAAGAGAAAGTTCAGTTAAAGATTGGAAATAGTCAGGTTGTTATGGAGAAATGTAAATTCTCAGTTCACTGTTACTTTTTATTGTAGATCACAATTTTAAATTTAGTATAACAGTTTGTAAAGTTTGTGTACAGAAAAATTTTGAAAGTTTCAAATATCACTAACTTGAACTTAAAAATAGTAACCTATTTAAAAAATAACTAAGTAGACATGTGAATTAAATTTTATTATCATAATCTCTTATATAATAAAAACAGCCAGCACTACGACATGTGCTCTCCAAACCGCCTAGCAGAGCCCTGCCGCCCACTTTACAAGCGCTGCACGCGCAGTTTAATGCCATTGATCGGCTGTAGTATTATTTTCTCGACCTGAAAGCTCAAGCGCTCTTCCGTTTCTTCGCAGACGGAAAACTTGAAATGTCTCAGCAAATATGTGAGTCCAATGCACACCTGCATTTTGCCGAAACGTAGGCCGATGCAATTGCGTGGACCATCACCGAAGGGCAGATAAGTGCAGGCGGGGCGTGTTTTTATTTCCGCTTCTGAAAACCGGTCTGGATCGAACTTTTCCGGATTTGGAAAGTATTGGTGGTCGTGATGCAGCTCATAGACGGGTATAATAACCATTGTGCCTTTCTCGATGGTGAAGCGCGGATCTGCGGTTTTATAATCTATATCAGCTTCACGCACCAAATGGCCTACAATGGGATATCTTCGCAGTGTCTCTGAAAATCAAAACATGAATTAGGGTTTTGCGAACAATTGATCGACAGCGTGACCCACCTGATAATACTTGCTCCATGTAGCGCATATCTTGCATTGACTCGTAGGTTAATTGGTTGTTGTGACGCTCCAGCACCGTATTTATTTCAGCACGCAGTCGATTCTGTATGTCCTGCCATTTGGCCAGCTCATAAAGTACATAACCCATTGTGGATGAGGAGGTCTCAAAACCAGCTATAAGGAAGACGAAAGCTTGAGCAGCAATCTCATTAACTGTGAGTCCGCCATCATTGCCGTCCTTGCTCTTTAATTCCAGCAAGGTATCCATTAGGTCGTTGCGTTTCACACCAGTCCTTTCCCGATACTCGATGGTTTCACGCACGATGCCCATATAGAAGTCGTTCACTTCTTGTGTGGTTTGTCGCATACGCAACGTACGTGCCAACTTCGGCGCCGCTTCGATAAAGGTATCCAGAAGGAAACCGTGTCGTCTATCGATATTTGCTTTCCTACCCATCACCACGAAGTCCGCCTGCGGATTGCGCAAACTGTTGCACTCGATGCCAAAGGCGCATACACCGATGATATCGGCCGTGAAGCGCGAGAGCAAGTCGGTGATCTCAATGACACCATCAGCAGCGGTCGCTTGCTTTTCTTCCAAAACTTTTTTAAATTCCTCAGCCACTTTGACCACGATGGGATGCATGTGTTTCATTTTGCCCGAACTAAACGCCGTCGAGAGTTTCTGGCGTAATTCACGCCACTTGGTACCTTCCAAGGCGAAGAGATGACCCGTGAGTGGATCGTCCCTAACATTGGAGAACACGCCGCGCTCACGAAAATGATTAAAGTCCTTGATCAGTATGCTCTTTACCAGGTCTGGGTCCAAAATGAGTGCGACTGGTCTAAAGGCCATGAACATGCCGGCGAATGGTGCGCTGTCTTTGAATTTCCTATAGATCGGTGCGAGTATTTCAAAGAAACATTTTGTGCTACGCCATTCTTTAAAATCACCCAGTGGAAAGTGTGGCGCTTCATGTGGTACACCGCGGCGTTTCCAGTAGCCGTGTCTGTACTTAAGAAAGGCTAACAGCAGCACAATGCTAAGCACCAACAAGTTCAAGAAAATGCTCATAGCGGTGCGTGTGGAAGCCTTTTTAAAAGACACTATCTGAAATAGAACTGAAGATAGTATGAGTTGCTCGAGCGTTATTTATACTTTGTGTCGAGTATGTACTAATTTTTTGTTTCAAATGTAATCTAAAAATATTCTTATCACTTACTGAGATAGTGTGAGGAGTATAATGAATTATTTAATTTAGTTTTGCATCACTTCAGCGTCTGTCACAACTATTTGTAAAAACTGCAAGCCTTTTGACTTTATTATTGAATGAGACAAACGCACGCGTGCCTATTTATTTATGAGTTTGTAGAACCAGTTATCTTTATTATATTGTGCATCCAATTCATTAGAGGGCTGATATGCTTAACTGTTATCGCTGACCCTTGATTCTAAATTTCATAACTGCTCTCCGGCACTTTCTACAGCTTAGGCTAGGCACATAGTGGCGCATAACGTACGCTGCATTGGTGAGTGCATCGTGCGACTTAGTAAATTGAGGAAACGAGAGATATTAGAAATGAGTGCCTGATATCATGAGCATATTTGCAAACTCTCCTATTATTTTCCTTCCACGCAGAACTGCCCCGCGACCGCCAATATGGTTTGCAGTTATATTAAGAAATAAATGTTGCTTACCCTATCTTATTCAATGCAGTTTTATTGACCAAAATTCCCGTGACATAATCTTTCAATAAACATTGTTTGTGACACTATGACAAAATTTCAACGACTCACGCTAAAAAATTTTCATCGAAAGTGAAATGACCTTAGAAAAGCAGTTGGCTTTAGCTTGTTCACATTCACCTAGCATGTTCCTATTTTTGCTTGTACGAGAGAGAGTTATACTGAAGATAATGGAATGTACTGATAGTTTAGAAGTATATAACGACTGGTACGTAGGTTGTTTTTTAAATTTTGGAATTTGGCAACCGTAGTGTCGCAATCTGGCAACTCACCACTTTGTCGTACAGTTTGATATTTTTAATGTTATACATACTCAGAATATTTTAACATAGAACAGCTGTTTTTGCTGTTTACAGTAACTTGAAATATTCATTTCAGTCAAAAAGTTGAATAAAACCGCAAACATTTTTGGTCGATTAGTTTTTTTTACAACTTTCGACGTGTGTAAACTCAGAAATAGTGCAACGATGAACTGAAGTAAATTTTTGGTGATGAAGCTCCATTAAGGACAAGTGTTCATCTATGGTGTGGTGAATATAATTGAGATCATAAATTAATCCAAGACGAATTTCGTCATCCAAAACAGTTCTTCTTCTTCAGTTCTATTGATGCTATCTGCAAAGTGTTATTAAGATCGTCATGTAACCTATCATGAGATTGAGATAATTATGGGCATTAGTGGGACCATCATATATTCAATATTGCATGGACAAGTGACCGTTTAACAAAATGGCTCGTATTAAATCTCAAACAAATCTCAATCTCAAACAGCAGCGGTGCTTCGAAACCCGTCTATGACATCGTGACAGCTGATAAATTGTGAACAGCAGTCGACTATGTGGGTGTTCCAAGTTGAGCCGAATCCAAGAAAAGTTGTTCACTTCTTCACTAGAGTATAAAGTCCTTAGCGCTGCAAACACATACGATGCTAAAACAGCGCTTGAAAGCCACTTCTTTTCGGAGCTTTTTGATGAAAAATTCTCAATTATAAACGCACTCTCAATCATTTCATTTTATCGAGTTGTGTTGCTTTAAAAGTAAGTATAAAATATTGTTAGGTTTGTTAAATTGGAGGGTACTTTCTACAGCCACAGCAACCTTTTTGGCAGCTCCCCAAATTTTAAGCAGATTTTTGGTATTTTTCAAAGCTTCACTTTTGTGTGTGTGCTAGCTTTGTGCTGCGAAAGGCAAAGGTGTCTGAATTTGGCGCGTCAGGGTGTGAAATGTAAAATGTTTGTGATTTCGCTTGGCATGTGTGTCTGCTCATTTAAAGTGAAATTTATGGAATATTTCGATGCGTAAATATTATTCGCTTTAGTAGTCGTTCAAAAATGAAGAAAAAGCTATTTAAACTGCTGTTATATAAATATCAATATATCGCGCAGTAAACAGTAAAAATTAGTACAAATAAAGGTTTTCCAAATTCAGGAAATTGTATTGAAAAGTCACTATTTTTTTCAGGAAACTTCAATTTTTCTGTACTGTTTGTGGGCATATTACCGATATATACATAGATTAAAATCTTCTCTACTACTTTTGATTTGGCCAATATTGCCTGTACAGTAGAGGCCCGCTAATCCGGATCAATTAAAACCGGCCCCTATCCGGAATATAAGGAATTCCGGATTACCAAAGACATATCAGAACTATGTATTATAAAAAATATTTATAAATTTCTGTTTGTTTATTATAACAAATAATACACATGTTCCAAAAAAACAAAAAAAACGGAAACCAATAAAGCATAAAAGCGAATGTAGTGAATAATGAACATGTGATCCGGATTAGAGAATACGGATAGAGAATGTCGGTCCGGATTACAAGGGACATAATGGAAATTTTGAGTTTTTTAACCCTGTCCGGATTACAGTGGAATCCGGATTAGGCCATGCCCGGATTAGCGGGCCTCTACTGTATATAGATCAAAATAAGTCTAGAGGATAAAAAGAAGAAAAGAGGAGTAGTAACAAAAAGCGCTCAGGGAGCAAAAAATTATCAATCAAAAGAGCAATATTACAAATCGAATTGAAAATTTTAAACTTAAATTGAAGAGGCAGAGATGTGGCTCATGTAAAGGTTTGGCGATGGCACGAACGACTGAGTAAGAAATTTAGCAAAGTAAACACGATATGGCAATTATAGGTGTGGAGAAGTACGTGACGATTTATGTAGAAATCTATACTGCTATATCAATGTAGACAGAAAAACAGAGGAAAGAAATAGCTTTTGTCATTGAGAAAAAGTAAACGAAAAATAAAGTATAGTGTATGTGATTCATAGTTAGATATGAAGCATAAGATATTATGAAATTTCAAAAAAGTTTAGTATATAAAATTGTCCAATTTCAAAAGTATAGCAAAAAAAATATATTTGTACGACGCATTTTTGAAAAAAAAAAATTATATTTTAGTAGTAAAAGGTTTTTGAAGAATTAATTAATTTCAATCACAATAAGCAAAAGTAAGTAAAAACACTTGCCTTCTCTCTGAATCTCTGTACTGAAATGCCGGCGCCACACTTTGCTGAAAAACTGCGGACTTTCTCTGTTTACGTTTTGATTTGAGCCAAAATAATTACATTTGCCTTCACATACACGTTACTCATACGCCCCGTTGCTCTATAATGAGTTCCACATTTATATGGGCAACAGCCAGCAGCGGCAAGTAAGCGTTTGTGAGAGTGCGTGTGAAGCTGCAACGGTAAACAACGCACAAAATTAAATACAAATACAAATAAATAAAGTTGTGCGAAAGGCGACCAAAGCAAGAGGCAAAATTTAATTTACACACGTACTCCGGCGTGTTTATGTGGTTTGCGCCAGTTAAAAACAAAGTTTTTTTGTTGTTTTTTTTTGCAATACCTACAGCTGTTCACCAACTTACTGTCGACTCCTGGCGCTTGTGGTGACCTCGAATTACAGCAAATAAAAATAAAAGCAAAAAAAAAAACACTAAAAAAACAACATAGCCACAGACATACAGGTATAGGTAAAGTGCTTGGTTAAAAGATGCTGTTTGCCAGCAATAACAACAACACCAGACAAAATTCATGTTGTTGCATAAAATACGTGCAATTTCGCTGGAGTGGTCACTAAATCGCTACGCTCAGCTATATGCATGTGTGTGTGTATATATGTATTGTTTGGGATATACAACGCTATAATCCGTGGTAGACATCACGTTGAGTGCAGCTGAAAAGCAGTGACCTGAAGGGGGGATAACGAGCTTGTCAAGTGGGCAACAAGAAGTAGGGAGTGCGTTCCCTGTTGCGCGTCTGAGTCTACGGCGTGCAGTGCACGATGCAGCGTTTTTATGAATATGTGTTAGTGCATAAGGTAGTTTTTAATATATTTTGGTTGGCAGATTTTGCAAAATGGATTCTAAGCGAAATGTGAACACAGCAGAGGACTTGCCATTATCTGCTGAGGGACGAATTATCAGAAAAAATGGGTTGATTGAGCTCTGATCTGTATTGTGAAGGTTTGCAGCTGCAAAGACCTAACCACGCGATCTCACCTTGCATTATGCTATTCATTACCCCCACTGTCTGTTGCATCCGCTTATGCTCTCTCTGATTTTGCCATCCTCACTATGACTTCATTTATGTATTTTAGTTTGCTTTGTTGACAACACGGTATCGCTTGTTATCTAAACAAAGTATCACAAACTAATTCAATATTCTGTCACTATCTCATCTATGCTGATTGTGTGCACAATATGCATATTTAGTTTCCATGCGGCTGCACAAACTGAAATAAATTTTTGTGTTAATAGCCGTCGCTTGAGCGTCCATTGGCTGCGCCACATTTTTGCAAAATCGAATTTGCATAACATATTTAGCGCGTATGCAGCGTGTAAAGTCAGTGAACTATTTGTTGTGAATTCAATAAATATTTGCGCCATTTGTTATTATTTGCGAAAGTGTATGTTTTGTAAAATTTATTTATTTCCAACTCATGTTTACGTTTAAGGGGCACAGCTGGTGTGAAGTTACACAAAAAATTATTAAAAATAACGCTATAAAATTTTAAGTCGTTGTGTCAAATAAGTTTTTAGTTAGCGTCGTCTCAAATGTTCAATCAACTGCATCAGAATAAAAACCAAAATCTGGGTAAAATATTTTTTTTAATGCCGGAATTTTGCTAAGTTTTTGGAGTTATTAACCTGAAATTTTGCACACGTGTTTTTTCATCCAAGGAACTGCTCATATGTCGGAACTATTGATATTGGACCACTATAGCATATAGTTGCCATACAAACTGAACGATCCAAATCAAGTTTCAGTAAGAAAAACTTTTTATTTGACAAGATATCTTTACGAAATTCGGGTCAGCTATTTTTCTTAAGCATTTCTACAATCTTCGAAGAAATTTTTTAGATCGGATTAAAATAGCATATAGCTGCCATACAAACTGAACGAACGAAATCAAGTTCTTGTATGGAAAACTATTTTATTTGACGAGTTATCTTCATGAAATTTTGTACGACTATTTTGCTTAAGCATCGCTACAATTTCCGAAGAAATTGTACAGATCGGATCATTATAGCGTATAGCTGCCATACAAACTGAACGGTAGGAATAAATTTTTTGTGTGGAAAACTTTTTTTTGACCAAGTATCATTACGAAATTTAGCACAGGTTATTACTCAATTCAATGCTATAATATCCGAAAAAAATTATTGAGATCGAACCACTATAACATATAGCTGCCATACAAACCGGCCGTACCAAGTGAATTTTTTGTATGAAGAGTTTTATTTCTTTTTATTTACGAATGATATTTTAGCTTCAGGGCAACCGAAGTTAATGTTTTTTCTAATTTTTATTTCCAAAAACATATTTTTTAGGCTGGTCCACTAGGTGTGCCCCTTAATATAAGCTACTAGTTATTTTTCGCTTCAATTAAAATCGTCAAAATATCGTATAAGCAAGTTTGCCCCATGTGATTTCAAACATGAAATTGAAATTACTTTCAATTAATAATAACTGCTAATATTGAGCTGTAAACTAAATTTTGGACACAAATAATTGATGTTGTAACGAAAAATGTTGATTACATTGAACTGCGTTTCACCTCCAGCTCCATTTGTCCACCTCCCCCTCCATTTATCCACCTCCACCTTCATTAATCCAGTTTAATGCAATCATAGTTATGCGCACTTCCCGATTCGACATTTCAATTTTCTGATTGCTTTCAATTCAATTGCTTCCCTCTCATCGGCAAACAAGTTGTATATTTGCGCCGTTTCCTTCCAGCGACAAGCGACACAGCGCGTCTGTCAACGGTATTGTTTATTGAATGCAAAGCTTACCTGTGGCCCCGCTGTGCTCTTGTCGTGGCTTTAAAATCATCGTCCTCATTAATAAATACGAATCTGAACCAGCCAGCGCCATTTGTCAGCACACACTCTCGCCCCAAGTTGTTGCTTTCAATCGACGACACAATTCGTCTCTCTTTTGTTTGGGGCGTCATGTAGCCTTTTTGGCCGCCCGACCTCGCATATGCGCTACGAACTGCGAATTGACAAGTATCGCTTGTTTTCGTTGGTGTGTGATATGTGTGGCAAGTAGCATGCGGTATGCAGCATGTGGCATGAAAATCCGCCTTACACATCAATAGTTCGATACAATGGTGTGCGTGTGAATAAATTCGTTACGTAGAAATGACTTTGTTGAAATGTCGGCTCTTGGGTGCGGTCTGGTCGCGGGCAAACTTTCGATGTTGTATGCCATTAAATTTTCTCGCTTATTCGCGGCGCAAATGGCTAAAAATTTACGTTTAATAAATTGAAAAAGTTCGTGAAACCTTAAAGCGCAATTTTTTACGCAAACACATTACGTTGCTAAGAATGGTTTTATTCTGGTTATTTACGTCGGTTAGATTTAAAATTATTTGTTAGCCCACATAAGTATACTAGACAACGGTTTTGGTTAGAGAGCGATTGAGATGCAAAAACGGCTCGACGATTTATAGCTTGCCTAAGATAGGAAGTTAAGAAAATCTAAATTTAGCTGCACTTCTACTAATACTTAAAGAAACCTTAATATTTATCAATTAATCTTGTGGTTCAATTGTAATGAGTTTACAGTTTATTCTAAATTCCCAGCTGAGCTTTCAAGCTTCAGCGAACTTTTGTAAAGCTTTGGCGCAAACTTTGTTTTTAAGCGGACTTTGAAGCAAGAGGTAGAAAACGACACAAAGAGAGCACAAGAAGAGCGTAAAGTGTGCGCTCACTCAGTGATGTTAAATTTGATATTCTTAAAAGCTCTTACGCTAATTATACAGGGTGTTAAAGAAAATCAGTTTTGCGTCAAATTGTGACTGGCGATGAAAAATGGATTTAATTTAAAAATCCTAAACAGATAAAATCGTGGATTAATTCGGGAACATCATCAACATCGACTGCAAAATCAGATCGATTGGGTAAAAATGCTCTGTGGTATGTCATAAGCTTCTAAAACCTGGTGAAACTGAAAAAACTGTCGTTGTTGTAATATGTTCCTAATCCCCATTAGAATGGTAAGGATTAGATAAGTTTTCATCGACGTCATGCCACGCTAGACCAAGGAAACGTGCTGTTTCGACAGGGTCGGACCGAAGGGAGAAGGGTGTCAGATGTGTAGGGTTAGCAGGACTTGCAAAGAGGTGGCCACAGTATCCAGAACGAAGCTGCTCAAGGGTCACTTTCGATTATCGTGGCAACTCTCAACTCAACTCAGCTGTTCGTCTGCAATGGGTTGTGATATGACTCCAAGTACGCCATTCACTGAGAGGGAGTCGGTGGAGGTGTTAGTGGCTCTACTCTGAATGGCGGTCAATGTATGTCGGAAGTTAGTTGCGTTCGAAGTCTGGTCGGCGAATTGTTTTATGTAGTTGAGGAAGGACCTTTTTATGCTCCAATAAGGAAGTTCCGCTCCAAGCAGGTGACTGCAGGGATGATTTCTGCGAAAGCACCTCAGAAGGAATTGCTTGGAAAGGAGTTCATTATGTTCCTTAACGGGCCGCGTACGTGCGTCACTATGCTGGTCGCTGGGAGTCATCGATAGAACGCCAGTCCGGAATGCAGTGTTCTGACAAGTTTACGGCTTCCTCGTTTGCATTCCGCTGCGATTAGTCGCTACAGACATGAAATGGGCCACAAGATATTTTTTACACGTCAGTCCATCTGAAAACAAAGCAAAATCGATTCAGGCTACAATCAAATTACTTGGCTGTGAGCTGCTTCCCCATGCGCCGTATTCACTAGACTTGGCCCGTGTTTGTAAAACCCAGAGGGAAATGTCGGAGTCACTATAAAAACTATATTTAAATGAAAATATGATATAAATGATCAGCATAATGAGCAGAGTCGATTTAGCTATGTCGATCTGTCTGTTTGTCTCTATATACACCAGCTAGTCCTTCAGTTTTTGAGATATTGGTCTGAAATTTCGGATCTGACCTTCTCTTACCGAGAAGCTGCTCATTGTCTGAGCCGCCGATGCCGGATCACTATAGCATACAGCTGCCATAGCAACTGAGCGATCGGAATGAAATTCTTGTATGGAGCTTTTGTATTTGTGAAGGGTATTATTGATTTTTGATTTTATTAATAAACGGTCGTATATAAATTCTGCATAAGATTATTTTATTTTTAAATTACGAAAATAACACGATAATGTTTTCTGAAACGCGAATAAATAAATGAAGTTGATTGAATCAATGATTATTCTTAAATTACAAGCTCAATGTATTTAAACTCTTTGCAGCTTCACCATAACTTCGCTAATGCTCTCTTCATCTGTTTTGCGTTCTTCCACCGGTTGCTGCACATCCTCGCTGGGCGCTATTGTGTGACGGTGCAGCAGCGTTACGACTGCCACTTTAATGAGCATTGTACTCAAGAGCTTGCCCCAACAGGTGCGTGGTCCATCGTCGAACGACAAGTAAGCGCATGAGTGACGTGTCATCACTGCGGCTGCATTGAAGCGTGCCGGGTCGAACTGCTCGGGCTCCGGATAAATGCTTGGATCGTGGTGTATGGCATACACCGGCACCAGTACAGTGGCGTTACGCTCGATGACGTGCATAGTGTTCGGTATGTGGTACTCGCGCATAGTGCGGCGTATGAGCAGCTCGGTTGCAGGATATTTTCGCAGAGTTTCTGAAACGTAAAATATGACTCTCATTGTTGATATTGTATTGATAAGTGTTCACCTGACACCACCTGATCCAAGTAGTGCATGCGCCCCAAGGCTTCAAAGTTAAATTGATCTGCATTGGATTGCAACACATCCACTATTTCCTGCCTCAACTCACGCTGAACTTCTGTATTTTCCACCAGCTCACGTACGCAGTGCACCAAAGTTAACGCCAAGTGTGCAAAGCCTGTTAGTAGTAAGGCAAGTGATCGTACGGCCAGACGCATTGCGGCCAATTCATAATCGAGTCGATTGATTTCGCTGTCCCCCTCTTCGTCATCAGCCATCATTTCGGCGAGTAATTGCAGTATATTATTGTTACTTGCTTCATTCGGCCTTTTCTCAATTCTTGCTTTAAGGACAACCTCTTCCAGCTCCCCAAATTCCTCTCGTTCCGCTTGCCCTTGTGTGCATTTTGTACACTCGGCATATACCAGCGTCCCCTTAGCTTTACTAGACAATATTGTCTTGCATTCTTGCTCTAATAGCTCTTTGATGCGCAAACGTAGCGCCATTGCCGAATCACTTGCATCATCCAGCTCAACGCCAAAAACGCAACTCAGCAAAGCGCTTGCCGCGTAACGTGTAAAGAGCGCTTTCACGTCTATTGTAACATATTCGCTTGGTAGGAGCCCACTTGACTTACCTCTTAAACACTCAGCTGCCTTCATGACGCTCGGAAATATATGAGCCATCTTTACAGACCAGAAGGCAGGCGTTAGCCTACGGAGAATTGACTGCCATTTGGCATTATCTGGCGAGTAGATTTCATTTTCATTCAACCGATCAGAGAAACTTTGAAAGTCATCGATGAGTATGCGCTTCACCAGATCCAAGTCGAGCACGACAAAAGCAGGTGCGTTTTCCAAGAATATACCGACAACCGGCGCACTTGCTTTGAACTTTTCGTAGGCGCCGTGTATTAACTCTTTCGATCGCTCCTTGTAGCTCAGCATGGCAGGTTTTATGTGCGGAATTCCGCGTCTATCGAAGTAGATAAATTTATAGCGATAGTAAGTGTACCACAGCGAGATCGGCACAAGTATGCCGGAAATAGTGCACGCGTAAAACCAAGCCATATTTCTGCTTAGAATATTTAATCAAAATCTAAATTTTCATATAAATTTTTCTAAAACTGTAAATTTTTATTCTTTGCACCCTATTTTCTTGAACTACATCAGCACTGCTCCCATCAGCGGTAAAAATCTACTAAGCAACAATTAATAGTTGCATGTCATTTGGCTGGATTATTGTTGTTATTGAAAAGTGCCTTGACTTTTATTTTGTGCTGTTCCAGAGAACATGCTGTTTTATGAACCAGAGAAAATATTGTTTTATGTTCTCTGCTTGATCTAATAGATTGTGCTGCTCAGAGAGAGACTGTTAGAGCCAGCGTTGTTTTGAGAGCGAAGCTGCGTAGTTGAGCTTATTCCAAATTTGCCAATAAAGAGTAAATTAAAAAGAGAGATGTCTTTGAAGATGCACATGAAATGAGTTTGATTAGGATTAATATGAATACTCATTAAATAGTTGTGACACAAATTTATCGATTATTTTTAAATAATATGCAAATATTAACCATTGTGTGAAGACAGACCATAAATATATTGAGACAAAAAAACGTAAGTTATAATTAAGTTATGAGGGTTTCCAGTTTGTTTACACTAGTCGGTTTACCTCTCTAGTACATTTCAATGAATAATAATACCGAACAAAGAATTTGTGTCGAGTTTTGTATTTATAACCAAATTTCGTGCTCGGAATTATTACGAATGTAGAAAAGGCCTTGCGGTTATTCAAAAACACAAGCCAACGAGTGATACAAAGCCTTCAAAGACGGCTGAGAGATCATTTATGACATATTTCGATCTGGACGACCTTTGACCCTTTGAACTGATGAAAATATTAATAAAAAATGAAGAATATGTTGCTTGAAAATCGTCAAGCAACTGTCAGAGAGATGACAAGAGAGCTCGAAATCTCTCGTGAGTCTGTTCGAATGATTTTGGTGGATATTTCGAGTATGAAACTCGTTCTGCACGACTCGTCCCGATAAAGCTAAACTTTTTTCAAAAAAAAAGTAACGTAAATAGGTCTCTTTGGACATGCTTGATAAGAAATTTGTCCCGGAGGGACAGACGCTCAATAAGGAGTTCTATTTGGCCGTATTGAGGCGTTTGCGTGATAACATTCGTCGAAAATGCCAGGAATTGTGGATGAAAAATTTATGGATTTTACGCGATGATAATGTATCGTCGTAAGAAGCCACGATTGTGACAGAGTTTAAAGCCAAAAACGCAATGAATACCATCGATTAATCACCATATTCACCAAACTTGGCTCCGTGTGATTTTTTCTTGTTCCCCAACTGAAATTGCCGATTCTTGGAACCCATTTTCAGTCAATCGAAGAAACTTTTGGTGTAAATCATATGACAACAGATGAGGTATTGTGTAAGGGGAAAGGAGCTTAATAGAGAGATCTTTTTCCGGACAAAGAACATGTCGAAATTAAATGATATATGATCCAATTTCTGTTGTATGTAAGTAAAAGCTTTGCCTGCCTTTATCTCTGTCTGTTATGCGCTTCGCATGCCACGTGCTTCATATAATCAAACAAGATGGTGGCATTTCTCAGTATGCAGTTCAAGATTTTAATGAACTAACAGTGCAGTACAGCTTATAAAATGATTAATTACAGAGTTGGCAAGGTATCCTCGTGGTGCTCATCAACTGCGATGCCACAGTAATGAGTCAAAATGAAGGCTTTATGAAAAGCGCAACTTTAAGTGGCACTATAAGCATATTAGCGACATCAAAAGTTGTCATACAACGAAGCTACAGAATGCGACTATTTATAATTGCATAATAATTATTTGGCGAAGCAGAGTTTTGAGGGGTACTGGGCCGCGCTTTCGCCACTTGACGCGCCAAGCAAGTTTGATGGCAAGTCTCACGCGATTTGTGAGACGATATCAACCAAATGTGACTCAAATATTTTATAGGGCTTAAAGGGCGTCTAACATCGGAGGATGGAGGCATGTGTAGAAGTTCACACAAGGGAGGAAACGAAAAAAAAATCAACCTTAAGAAAAGAATAAAACAGCCTCGAAGGAAAGACTATCGGCTAGAGCCTTGCAAGCAGTATCTACGCTAATAAAAAAAAAAATAAATCTTACAAACAAGAAAAACATTTTTGTGAAATTTAAGGATCTATATGAGTTTCGAACCAAACATCGCACGCTGCACATGAGTAAACCAATAGTGATGGCCTTCCGTGCTTGCCAGAGCGTGGGAAGAAAATTAAGCTCTTCAGTAAGTGATAATTTGCGCCCATATAAAGCTTCACTTTATTGCAGTAAGAGCAAGCGCGGCTTCACCACATATATAAGAAGCACACACACATGCTCATACTTACTACTGGCTTACCTTGGCGCTTGACGCGCACTTTCCTTTAGCCACAAAGTGTCGTTTGCCGAGCGTATCATCACTTGCTCGCGCCACGAGAACTTTTCGGCAATTAGTTAAACACAATGCGAGCACTTTGACGTTCAACTAAATTACGCAGCTATGCATATATGATAATGCGTTTACATACGCGCGTGTGTGTGTGCGTGATAAGTATGTATGTGTTGGTGTTGTTGCCATTGAATACGGCGTGGGTGCTCGTTGCTGGAGTGACGTAGACGCACTTGAAGCGCTTTTGCTGCGCGGCGACAAAGGCAAAGGAACAATAACAAATATACACACACACACACACACACACATCCAAATTACAGAGAGTAATTGTGCAGACATCAGCAATTAGACAGTTTATAAAGCACAATAACAGACATCCTTGTAGCGTGCATGTATGCGTATGCGATTATGTATGCGTGTATTATGTGAATTGCAGATGTATATGTATGCATAAAGGAGCTCACATGTGCTTCCGCTTAATCAAGCGCCCGTTTATTTCACTTACTCAGCCGCTCATTTGGCTTCATATTCGTTGCAGAGCAAAGGCATGTGCATGTGTGTGTGTGACAATGGCACCTAATGTAGTATCTGCTGTGCTCGGGTCTTTGCTAGAATATTTTCATTTCAGTATTTTTGCTTTTGACTATAAGTGTCATGGGAGAAAAGAGAGACAAATGATAATTTGTTTCCTTGTATTTGTATTTTCGTAATGGAAAAATACTTATGTATGTATGTATATGTAAGACAAGCAAGTCGTTAAGCCACTGAATTTATGAAAAATTTAAGCAAAAGTTATGTCTAAGAGTTGACTTCGTGGAAATATGGGATATCCGACATCAAAAGGATTGACTGTTAAAATTTAGTCGTTTTTTTAAAGAGAAGAAAAGCTTGATCAACTTATAACCTACAGTTTCTTATAATTAACAGTCGCTTGGAAAATACTTGCCATAGAAGATACCAAAACACAAGGACACGTCGAAATTACCTCTTTCTTCCACAGCATTCCTCAGAGACCACTCTTGCTGGCTTTATCTCTGCTTACCTTCGAACTAGTGATATGAGGAAAGAGAGAAGTCGCTGGAGCAGATTCACAGTGAGATTTTCCATGGTTGTGTCGAAGCTAGGAAGGAAGATTGGAAGGGAACTTTTTGGAAAGAGCTTTCGGTGAATCTTAGTTTTATGCTACCGGACCACTGTAGTGTTTTTTTTTTGCAACCTAACCTTAGCCCAACGGACCGGCGTTCTAAGCTGTCTAAATTAGATCCGTTTTGGGATCGACCTTGCAATCTAACCTTAGCACAACGGACCGGCGTTCTAAGCTGTCTAAATGAGATCCGTATTGGGATCGACCTTGTAACCTAGCCTTACCAGATCGGACCAATGTTCTAAGCTGTCCAAGTGAGATCCATGTTGGGATCGACCTTGTAACCTAGCCTTACCAGATCGGACCAATGTTCTAAGCTGCAACCTAGCCGTACCTAACCAAAAGCCAGAATATACCTCATTTAGTAAACGATTATGTTAACTCTTTAACTTTTTTCAATACTTTTCTAACGTAATAGTGTTTTCGACTCAATCTAACTTTTCACGCTGTGCAACACCTAAAATTTTCCTTCTTCCAAAGTCATTAGCGTCTTTGTCTCAAGGAAATTAGAGACATTAAGTGAACGTTTATAAACAAACATGTTAATTATCAACTTCCTTCGGGGCTTGCGCTTTTCATGTTCTTCACTTCAACGCTCTGTCGGCGCCACATTGTCTACGCCGTTGACAGGCAGCACACAATTATGCGCCGAGGGAGCGTTTGTGGTGTGTTTGGGATTTTCCAAGCAAACGATTTTCCGGTGTAAATAAAAATATATATGGTATACATCTGCATATATGTATGTACGTAGGTATTAGGTTGGGTAGGAAAAACGTACTGTGCGAAATAGGTTGACTGACAGCTCTAAGGAAGGTTCTCTAAGTATGAGCTCTTAATAGTAACTGGTTGGTTTTCTATTTGCTGCTTATTATCAGAGTTAGCAAAGTTCTGTTCACGTTTCTAAATACCTAAAAAAGTTTCTCGCTTCATGGATTTTGTAGAAAATATATGTATGTCGAATATGGGTTGTACCTCGTTGGGAATATATGGAAATCAGAAAAAAAATTATTGCAGAGAAAACTTATTTTTCGAAGTAATGCGTTCCCTAAAACTAGTCAGCAACTAGTGCCAACGAGAAGATATACAATATCAAAACGAAATCATTCCTACAGGGTATAAGTGGTCATATATATGTACATATGTATTGTGCAGAATTCATTAAGACTTTTTTGCAAGCGAATAAATAAAGCGTTTTCTAACAAAAATAAATGACTCCACGTATGAAAGCTTGTCGTTGCTTTACTTCCCTGCTGACATGTATATGAAATGTGAGTGTGTGTGTGTGGCACGTTTTGTTTCTTTTTTTTTTAAGTCGCATTCATGGATATCTTTGTTTGTTTATACACAAGATTGATTGTTTATTTGTTTATCTATGAACTTAGCTCTGCAATGAAAACAAAGGCGCCTTCTTCTTATCCTTCTACTTATATCCATATTCTTTTCTTTTCTTTTCTTTGCTTTTCACTTCGACTTCATTTCCTTGCAATAAAAAAATGTACAAATTTCGGCATTAAAACAATAAAAATATGACTTTTTTGCAGTGGAAAGCTGTCGGGCTCAAATTCCGAATGGTTGCGCAACAGCCTGCAAATTTACCGTTATTTGATGTTTTAGCACTTTAAATTGCTCGCTCTCCGATTGCCACATCGAGCTGGGTGTGTGTACCTTTTTGTGCCCACGGGTGTCAAATTGGATTTGCCATGAATGGCCATTGTATTAGCTTAGGCTGTGACAAGCGCAAGCCTGTTGTATGGATTAGCGTTGAAATACTTTGACACAATAAGGATATTTTGTGCCTTTTTTGCACACTGCCGAGTGGGCGTCGGCATATTTAAATGAGCCAAAAGAAATTTAGGGATTTAACCGTTGTAAAGTAAGCTTATGAAATAAGTACGTGATATGATCAGATGTGATGAATTGTCATGCCTCAACTAAGAAGGGGAAAGGGTGCTGAGTGAGAATGTGTTGTTAGGTGTTTTGAGTTGCGCATTTTTTTATTTTTAAAGGAACAAGCCAGTGTTGGCTGTGGAATTGGAAGCACAGGAAGATAATTTCCAGTTTGCACCAAGTGTCAAAGAGAGTGCGCTTGTGAAAAGGGGATACACGCTTTTCCTCCGGTAAAACAGCCTATTTTAAACAATTTTTTACTCATATAAAAATTAAATATTTTTTCTGAAATTTTTGGAAAAATATAATTTAAACTCGGCCATTGATATAATGATCGAAGAAAAAATTTTAGTTTTTTTTTTAATTTCGACTTAAAAAATCAATCACTGTCCAGAAACTTCTCCATAAAAAAAATTAACAAAAATCAAAAGTTTTACTAATCCCTTGACCAAGTTATTTTATTATAGTATTAATGTTTTTATTGGATTGGAGGTATTTTTATGCCCAAATATTTTCCTCAGAGTCAGTCACCTGTATTCGGTGATCCTCCTGGTGTTTCGCCACCAGATAATCGGATGAAGGGAATTCTAATTGAATCGCCGATTATTGAAGTACATTATATTCTGCCTCTTCAAAAACAAAAACAAAAAAAAATCACGAAATTACGCCTTTTTCCTGATTTGTAAGTCGTATATCCGGTCCTTAACATGACTCATCTCTCGAGTACGCCACTCAAATATTATTCATTCCAGCTAACAGACACTTTCAATTATTTCGTCCATAATTAAATATTAATGAGTTTAATTCGAAATACAATTTATTTTAAATGCTCGAGCGTATGCAAGCTCTCCCATTTTCGCTTGCAACATTTCGAGCTGAAATTTTCCCAGAATATATGTATGTATGTGAGCGTGTGTGTGTCGGCGTTGCACAGAAGCGGAAAACGTCTCACCACTTCACGCATTGCGGTTGCCGCTTTTCTTTTAAGTGGTCGCCAGCTGCCACAGCCTGTCGCTTGGCGCATTAATTACATTCGCGCCGCGTCTGAGCGCGACATTATCAGGCTATTGCTAACTGTTTTCAGCGCTTACTACACCTGTCATTAAACAATCGGGCGGACCTGGAATAAATGGGGAAAAGAGAACCAGATGCGCTTGGTCAGCACTGCAGAGGGATATTTAATATGATATTTAGTTATTTAAAGAAGCGAATTATTTAAGTGAAAGAGATGGAGAATGGAAAAATCACGATTTTATAATTATTTGAACTTCGAAATTTCGATTTACACTGGTAGAATTTTACACTGATGGAATAATGTCTCTGGCGGAAAAATGGAAAAATAAAAAAAGTTGCAGTTTGACACTTTGAAAAGACTTTTTCGACTACCCAATATATAACTAAATTGTGTGAATTTTTGACAAATTTTTAATTTTTTCCTTCAATATGCTGCAATAAACGTTGGAAGTGAAATTGTATCTGTGATCTGCGTCTCTCATTACTCACACATGCACATATTCGACATTGCGGCTTGTTTGCGTGAAGCTTTAATTTCAGCTTTAAGCGCCAGCCAGCTTTACCTCGCAGAACGTATTGTGCATTCACCGTCACGTATTTATATCGCCTTCATTGGGTTGTATTTTCAGCCAAATGACACACATCTGTTTACTCTTCGTGTGTTTGAGCATGCGTTCGTTTGGCTAGAGTAAAATTATAAATGCACTTATATGCACATCTGTATGTACAACAAGGATTGTCACGTTTCGCGTAACTCTAAATTCGTTGCTGTTGTGTCATTAATATGCATTGCGTTCTAGCGTCTGACTTCTGCATTTAGCCCTTAGGCCACGCCGGCGTCATTGTTAGCATTGCCAGACGCAGCAGCAGTAGATTTGAGTGAAAGTTGTGCATACTTATGGGCGTTTGTAAGAAATATGTTTGTGTGCAAATAAATCTACTAAATTATTTGCCTGCATGCGTGAATTCATAAATACGCACGATCATTGTTCATTAGTGTGACTTTCGTTTCGTCCGCCTCACACGTGACACCGATCTATAATACTACGAAGTAATAATAAAAAACGTATAGAGGGTTTTAGATGTGTTATGTGTCTCTGTCTATATATATGCTTTCATATAATCATTATTAAATAGGAACGCGTCGCTAGTCTTCATCATTTCGAAGCCATATATACCAGGCAGTGTATTAGTTAATTGCATTTCTAAGGTTAGCCTCTCAAATAAATAAATCTCCATTGTAAATATTTCAATTGAATTGAGCTAATATCGAAACAATGTTTATTACATTTTCTGTTCCCGGCAGTTCTATTAAATTATTTGATTTTTTATGTTGTCTGTTAAGGACTTTTAGTCAGGATTTACAAAACTTTTGCAGTTAATTTAGAAATATGCCAACAACGCCTAAAGGTATAATTCTATTTGTACCAGATTTTTCAATATTATCCGTCTAATTAGTACTTTCGAAACTTTTGCAGTTCATTTAGAAATATGTATTTTAATTTCTGTAACTCCTAAAAGTATGCCTTTATTTCTACCAGATTTTCCAAGTATTACTCAGCTTTTGTTCAGACAATTATTATATTTTTCATCTCCAGGTGTTCCATTAAATTAATTGATTTTTTATGATAGTTCTAAAGTACTTTTAATGAAGGTTTTCAAAACTTTTGTAGTTCATTTAGAAACATTATCATTTCAGCAAGCCTAAAGGTATACTTTTATTTGTTTCAAATTTTCGAAATATTACTCATACGTCCAGTATCCTTTATATAGATTAATATATGCTTTTAACCTTAGAACCGTGACATAGCTATACAACTTAATCTAGTGGCTTGGGCACTCAGTGCCCAGTAATGTATTTTGTATGAAAATTTAGGCTTTTAAAGATTGAGAATCAATAACTTATTGGATGTGAGGATGTTTAAGTTTATGCCTAGAGTTTTGTGCACCCTTAAACTCATTTTATAATAAGTATGTAGTTCCACCTTAAAATGTTAAGAGAGAGGCACTTTGACAGCAAAGAAGGCAAAATCGCAAGCAAGAAAATTTATTAAATAAGCAATGCCAATAACGGTAATGCGTTGCTAATTACGGCCACTGTGCCCACATATTTGCTCCTTAACCGCCTGGGAATGAAAAGACTCCAATCAGGTGGACGCAATGCGCCACTAATGAATGCTGATTAGCATCGAAAATCAACTCAACTTTCGGCAAAAAAAGCGCATATCTTCGGCACACATGCGAATGGCGCATTATTGCCAATAAACATATAACAACATTATTGAGCGAGCAACTCAAGTGTCCGTAATTAACTGGCATAAATGGGCACATACTTATTATTATATAATATTCACGCTTGATGGCATAATTAGTGACAATGCGTACCATTTACGAGATGCGAAAAAGTAACGGCAAAGCAACACGCGCCTAAAAACGTAACAAACAAGCGAAATAAACCAGTGTGGCGAGAATTCGGCACGTAGCTGCCGGAGTTGGAATAACAACTCTTTGGCAGCAGTGCGGGCGCCTAGCCAAAAAATAAAACGACGGTCGACAACGACGTGCAACTTTCCGCCCTTGACAGCTTCCGGCAAGTCACAGCATTGCTCATCCCGCAAATACGCTGTCAATTATCGCTAATCTGTGTGGGTGTAACTACGTGCTAATATGCAGCCCTGTGTGCGCATTGTCATGGCGTTGTTGCTGCGTAGCGTTGCTGCCTCAGCGCTTGCGGGCTGTCAGGCGAGTAAGTCATTAGCTCAGCTGCCAGCATGTGGCATGCGCGTGTCGGCAGTGGAATGCCATGGGCAAATACCAAACTGTTATGCATCAGCAATTTGTTTAGTTGTACATTACATACGCTCTAACCGACACTGCTAGTCACGTCAATTGCAGGAAAAGTGTCGAATGTCGAAATCATTGCGTTGCGGCGGTTCAATCAACGTTCAGTGTTGATAGTTGTTGACATGACATGATTGCCGGCATTTTCTACTAGTCACATAGCGGTATACAAAGAAAGCTACGCTGTCAATTTTTCACACCTTCAGCAGCTGTCATGCCCCGCCCGGTTTTTTATGTGTATGTGTGTTTGTGTGTGAAAAAAGGATAATCAACGAAGCATGACGTGGCACAAATTTGACTCTAACGCTTCGTCAGCGAGCTGCGTGCAGTGAAAAATAGTTTGTTGTACTCGTTTAAATAAATCGAATATCATTGCTTAGACCTGAGCCATGCTGCATGCTCACGCATTCCGGGAGCCCGTTGGCACAACGACACGCGCTTGTCTCTTTTGCCTTGGCATTAATATTATTGGCTGTTATTGGTGCTGAAACTGCAAAGTCTGAAGTCAGTTAAGGGATTAAAGGTATTAAAAAAAGATAATAAATAATCAAAAAAAAAAAAATATGTTAAAAAAATATAAAAAAGTAAAAAAAAAAATTAATAAAAGGAAATTAAAAAAATCAAAAAATAAAATTATCTAAAAAAAATTATGGAAAAAACACACTAAAATAATTTAAATGCAATCTCTGTACTAAAATCTAGTTTAGTTCGATGATACTTGCATATTTTTGCGGACTATGCTGGTCTTTTAAGTCTAAAATAATGTGCTGTCCCCTGTCAATCAGTGACTTTTAGTTTCAGACAAAAAATTAATAATATGGTGCACTCTTTTAGGCGCGTTGCTCTTTGATTTATTCACCGCTTAACTTCTCACCACCAGCCTGTGTCAATTTGACACGTAAATTCTGATGAAAAATGCAAACTAACACTTGAGCACTTTCCGAGATATGGCCGATAATTTGTCACAGCAGTCCATTGCCGGCAGCGGCGGGCAAATTGCAACATTTTTGCGGCGGGTTTTCAATTTTCTGCTCATTAATCAGTAATCAGTGGGCCATGTGTGGGTGTGTTAGCGGTTCATAGAGTTTTTTCTGAAAGCACGAAACTGTTATTTATACAATACACATACATATACACACACACACACACTTATGCACACACATACACACGTGTGTGACCCACAAAACGGATTATTGACTCCGTTCGCCGTTCTGCTGCCGGCGCATGTTGGGAAGCGCGCGCCACCCTCAACTATTGGCCGGCATATCCAATGCGCAACAGAACCATAAACACCCACTCGCAATGATTGATTGGCGCGCTTAATACAGGCTACTACAGCAGCAGAGTTATACACACAGCAGCCATCGCAATATGCATGTGCGTGAGTGCGCGCATGACATCAAATTGCGGTTTATGGACAATGTAGTGATTAAGTGGTGGGCGGCTCGAAGAAGTGTAGTGAGTGAGTCATAATGTACTCCTATTATCGGCACTCGTAAGCTGCTTTTGCGGTTTTCAGTCAATTTTCCGTAGGGGACAATGCTCAGCTGCGCCACTTTGTCTGCAAGCGACACTGGCAACAACACATGAATGCAGAACACGCGAACTATGCTCTCGGTTAATTATGAAGCGCACGCGCCCTGGCATGCTTGGCTGCCAATAAATCGGCTGTTTGTTCATTTACAGGCAATAAAGTGCACGCAACGCCATGCGCCCATTAATTAATGTAGTTGTTAAGTTAAGCCACATTGCGTATGCGACATGGTGCGACATAGTTGCTGTTGTTCGATGGCAGTGCAAGGCCAATAACATGCTGAAAAGTGTTAGTTTGTTTAAGTAATGGAAAATACTTGTTATTATTAAATATATTTTGAACTGCGCTCTCAACAAATAGCTCAAACATATAGGGTAGTCGATAAAGTCTTTTCGTATTTTGTCATTAGATGTCGCTGCAGTCGTATATCTCCTGTGCTACCAATCACATTGAGTCACACCCGCTAGTGTTGGAAAGGTGAGATTTCAAGCCTCATTCGCTCGCTTCCGTTCCGAAAATTTCGATGTGAAAGATGCACCTCGCTCCGGTCGACCTATCGTTGAAAGAGTCAATGAAATTATGGAAAAGATTGACCAAGAAAGTCACATATACAGCCCTGAGATCGCTAAGAAACTTAATGTTCATCATAAAACGATTTTGAACCATTTAAATAAGGCTGGCTACAAAAAGAAGCTCGATGTTTGGGTACCACATGAATTGTCTGTTGAATGGACCGAATTAAGATCTGCGATTTTTTGCTGAAACGAAATGAAATCGAACCATTTCTGAAACGAGTGATAACAGGAGACGAAAAGTGGATCAAATGTGACAATAATGTGCGAAAAAAACATGGTCCAAGCGTGGTGAAGCTCAACAAATGGTCGCAACGCCAAGATTGACGCCTCGAAAGATTAAGCTGAGTGTTTGGTGGGCAGAAAAGTCTTACACTAATGGAATAATGTCACCAACAGAAAAATGGCAAAAAGTGGTTGACCAAAATGGTACATATTTGTTTCATTAAAAACATTATAAATATAAAAAAAAAATAAATTGAAATTTGATTAGAAATACGAAAAGACTTTTTCGACTACCTAATATATGATGAAGTGCTACAAAATGTTATAAAGAAAAAGAAATGTTATAAAGAAAAGAAGTTCAAATTCCTTTCCACTTTTACTAATAGTAATATGTCTGATTGCAATTCTGTTGCTTATAAAAGCAACCCAATTAGAACAGCTTCCAACGCCAAAACTATTTTCCCTTCTATCTCATTGGATAGTGCTGCATGTCTGTGGTGCATGCCATCTCCTGTTTGTTTCTCAAAGCTATTTGCATGCTTCTGACCTTTGTAGTCTAAATGCAAAACTCGTTTTGGATAATGAAACTTGACCAAATAATACTTTGTGGCTTTCGCTTTGTGGCTGTCGCTTAAGCGCTTGAATTATGCAAGCAGCTGCCGGCCTCAAGCATCAAAATTTGATTTGCAAAAAAAAAAACGAAACAATAATTATTTTGAAGTGTCAAAAAGGGTGGTTTGGGCTTTTCCTGTGCTTACTTTGTTACTTTATAGGAATTTATACAAATTCTGTTTTCATGAAAATGTTAAAGGAGAGGCTCTGTGCTCTATAATTCATTATTCCTAACATTCGAAACACATAAACATGCATATTTGCAGCTTTTATGATTTTTCATTTAAGCTACAAGAATGTTGGTTGCGTTGGTTGGACAAATTAATTACGGACGATTTTGTGTAGAATATATTTGCGAGATATTTTCATTGGCAATTGAAACAGGCATGCTAATACTTATGTCTAAAAACGTTGTTGCGAATACAAGAATGCGAAATGAGGAATGTTGATATATGCACACAGACATTAAAGCTTGCCGCCTTGAATTGAGATATTTGCAGAACCTACACAAAAAGGTTTCGGATACATTTCTTGCCTTAGGTATATGTGCACATATGTAAAAGGTGAGGTTATGGTGAACATATAAGGATTATCTTTCATAAAACGTGAGAGAAAAAATATTAAGCTTGCTTAATAGGAGCGATCCGCCACCTTTTTTGATGGACCTCAATCCCAGAGTGTTTTTGTCGATTATTTATTTATACATAGAATTGCTGTATCGTAAATATGTGACACAAAAATCTTCACCGAAAAAAAACAACGTATCATAAAAAGAATCAAAATTTAGTCTTTTATTGCTTACGATTCAATATATCATATTACTTAAATGTAGCATAACATTTTCAGCTTCCACTGTCAGATATAACCAATATATAACCGATATGTACCCAATATATAACTCATACATAACTATTTTATAACCAATACATAACCATTTTATAACAAAACTAAACTTTTTTCGATATGCATAAGTGGTTTCTATTACATCGTTTTCCATCGCCTGTAAACTTATGAAAAGCAATGTTGCGTTATTTTGCATTTTGGGTGACGAAATACAACATAAGAATTTAATTGTATACCAAAATATGGAATAAACGATATTCAGGGGCACACGTAGTGTGAAATTTTGAAAAAAAAGGTTTTTATATTTCGACAGTTTATATCTTTAAAAATAACATACCAAAATTTCAAGTCGATATCCTAAGTAGTTTCTGAGTTACAGCCATTTAAGGGGTCAGTAGGGTAATCTGGCCAATTTTGTGGCATTTTGTTCTCATAGAAATTTTTATTCTACAATAGAACTTTTTTCTCACATGAGGTATATCGTGGAGCGTATAAACACATTTTTTTTTGGAATTTTTTGATGACATCTGTCGGAGAAATGGCTGGGTGAATGAGATGCGTTTTTTCACTGGCGGACACGATTTCTCATGTTTGGATCATCTGAAACACAAAAACCCAATTTTTTCTTAAAAAGTACGTGAATGGTTATCGTCCCTACTAGAATCATGAAAAAATGTTGATAAATAATAAAGTAATTAACGTTTATTTTTTTTTAATTTTTCCACATGTTTTTTTACATAAATTTTGTCATAACATTGTCAATAAATTATAAAAAAATATGGTACGAAAACCAGGCATTTTGTGAACATTAAAAAAAAAAATTAAGCAAATCGGTTGAGTAGTTCGACCGGAATATCTGCAGTCAAAAAATAAATTTTTTTTTTAATTTTTTTTTCAAAAATTGTATTGTGTACTCTTGAAACAAGTATAAATTTATGCTGTTCAAAACATTCCACACAGTATTTTTTCTTTTAATTCTCAAAATCAGAAAAGTTGTTCTCCTTAAAGCCTAAGTTACGCACTCACCAGGCAACTTCATTGCACATTTGCCGATATAAATATGTATTCAGCTATCGAAAATACTCAAAACACCACATAAAGCTATCACTAGTCACTGAAGCAGTGAATGCTTCAAGTACAACTGTAAAGTTGCCTCACGCACCACCAGTAAATTAACGCTGCGATCAGCAGAAATGTGCTTGCTGAAATACAAAAGCACTTTTCGCACAGATTTGCTGCGGCAATTCCAAGTTGTATAGGCTTCGAAATTTTCGCAAATGCCTTGTGCTGCGAATTATTTATGTTGTTGCGGGCGCCGCCTAGTGACCCATCAAAATAGCTAATAAACTTAGGCAGCAGCGACGCGCACTGTAAGCCAGCGAGCAGCGTCGTCTGCGCCGGAAGTGCTTGGGACAAGCTCAAGCAGTGCTTACTGACTGCCGTTTAACGGCAATGGCAATGGCCGCGGCATTTCTTAAAGATAAAGCAGGCAGTTTAAATTTTATAGCGGATTATTTACAATCAGCGTGATTTGTTGCCACTAAATTGTGCGCGACTTCGGCGAGCATGTGATTTATTTGACGGTCTGGTGGTAGGGCGGTGATGTTGGTCTGGGTAGAAATTGCACTCAAGTGGATTAGGCGTTAAGTAACTGAGCGAATTAGTTGTGAAATTTGTGCGGCTGTACATTTGTGGGCGAAAGTTTTGATTTGTTTGCAGCGAAAAAATAATATGAGCAGGCGTACTGAATATTCGGAAGTTATTTTTAGGCACAATGGCCTTTTTTTTAATACAGTTGTTATATATTTATCTAATGGAGTAATTAGATATGCGACTGCAACGACATCTATTGACCAAATACGGAAAGACTTTTTCGACTACCCAATATAATATTAAAAAAACTTGACTTTCGGCAAGTGCTTTCGTACCTTTTTTGTCAAAAATTGAGTGCTCAAAGCAGCGGTAAATACACCAGTTTATAAGCACCCACTCAAACTTATGCAAAAATATATCAGAGCGACACATACAAACCTGCACTTTGCTTGTAATCTGCATGTACGAGGGGACAATGAAAAAATGCAACCCTGAATTGCTCTGTTTTCGGAAAAGGGAGAGTTTTTACTTACTCTATGCCACTTTGTAGTGCATATCAATAGGGACATACCTTTAGCTTACGCACTTGTGTGTTTGTGTCTACATACAAACATGAACTTGACTTAGAGCTAATGTAGCAATGATTTTTATATGATTCGCTGTGGGTGAAAGTGGAATTTAATTTTCACACAACTTTTCACATTTCTGCCAAAACATAGAGAGAGAATTATCAGTGTGCTGCCAGCTCTTAAACTATATGTTTTTACTCAAAATTCTATGGCCAAACCTAAGTTAGGTAGCATCAGCCTCAATGTCGAATGAAGCAAATGAAGTGAAAATGTCTGCTGCGTCTTTTTGGTGGTCAACGTTCAACTTTCGTCTTGTTGCCACAGATAATATGGTTAGTAGTCAGTTGACAAGTAAACTCGAAATTTGTTGTAAATTGTGAGTTTAACCATATAAAAGTATTCAATGCTAATTTAGGGCACTAAAATATACATGTTGAGGGGTGGCGCTCGCAAACGTCTAACTAGCTCCCGCAGTGCCGTTGCTGCCACATCGCTTACAAAATTTTATACGCTTTACATAAAAAAAAACGAAATAGAAAGCTAAGGCTAGAAAAAGAAAAAATGAAATAAGAAAAAAATGAAAAAAATAAAAAAATATTAGAAAAAAGAATTAAAGAAAAAAAATTATAAAAAAAATTCTAAAAATAAATTCTAAAAAAAAATTATTAAAAAAACTAGAAAACTGCAACTCCATGCAAGCACGAATATTTGTCCGAACTTTATTAAAAGCCGTGTGTGTTGCCAGACCTGAAAGTGAAACTCTTGAGCTTTTTTAATTGATTGCCGGTAAAAGTTTGCATTCGTCTTTGTTTTTGTTTGCGTTTGAAGCCAACGGGTGAAATATCAATTAAGAAGGATAGCTAGTGCGTAAGCAAAGTCGTATTTTAAACATTTTCCAATTATAAAGCATTTTACTGTAAAATAATGGAGAATGTGCTTTACTTGCAAATATCAGTGGCAAGGCTTGAGGCCGGCTTAATTGAAAAAGTTCATGTAGTTCGAAATGGTACTACTGGCTGCTATGGTTATATAATGTGCAGCATTTATGAATTTAAGCGAGTATTCCAGAAAAAATATTAACAAATTTCGAGCGTTTAAATGCAACAGCGCCAATTTAAACACATTAGTATCTTTGTTGCAAAAATGAAGTGATGAAGTACCAGTGCTTATTACTTTTCACATATTGACTAATTCAGGGGCGGATCCACGGGGGGAAAAGTTCAAAATTATACATTATTTCCATCATAAGTGACATTCTGCGAAGAAAAGTATTTCCCCCTCGAAATTCTACTCTGGATCCGCCCCTGAAATAATTAACATCTTTCAAAGACAGGTAGCTGCCATAAGGTAGCAGTAGATCTACTGCGCCGAAGCATAGCCTCCTTCATAGCGGTGACTCTGGTATATACTACGATAGTAGGGCATCGATATTAGCCTTGAGTTCGCTGACATTGCGCTTAAGTCGAGTAAAAGGATGTCTAGACCCCTTTTCTCTAGTTTTCTCTAGTATCGAATTACTTTATGGTTAGGTTGGTTTGACTGCCTGACCGCAGCGGTACTGCAGGAAGCTGTAAAGCTAAGAAGCTTGCTATGACTGTTACTTCAGTCTCAATTACTGAGGAATGGAAACGGGTAGGAGCTCCGTTGGTATTTTGTGGTTCACTACTAGACTGGTCCAGGAACTCTTCGCTCACAGCAGGATTCATCTTTCAATGGATGTAGGAGTTCTAACTGGACACTGTCCTATCGACATTCATGCAGTAACATTGAATTGTTTAGTGGTTGCCAACTGCATCAAATGTTTAAAAGAAGTTGGGATAGTATGATCTCAACATTGCCTCCTTGAATGTTCCGCTTTCGCCAGATCAAGGATAGACTCCTCGGATCTATACTCTTAATCATCCAGGTGACAAAGTGGAAATATGAATATAATAACTAAGCAGATGTGATAGGTTCAGGGCGCTTTTGATGTTAGCTGATAGTCCACTTCAGTAGTTTTCGTTTCGCATCACAAAGGATTGTACATAACAGTCTAAGCGTGATTCACTCGCATTGCTGAGGGAACAGCCATTCAACCTAACCGAACCTAACCCGGCTACGTAAAGTCAATTAAGGAATAAATGGCTTACTGCGCCTTAAAGTAGGCAAGCTGTGAGAAATATCAAATTATGTAGCTTATAGGTTATAAACAACTGAAAGCCTTATTTATACTTCGAACTATGAAAAAAATTAAAATAAAAAACTTTGCCTACATTTAGGCGCATTGTAATAAATAAAAAACGCATTATATTGCTAAGCAAAAATGTTGATTTTATGTACAGTTAATGCATAATCTGCAATAAAGCATCGAAGATTCATTAAAGTGTGTTTACATCAATAACATTTACTATTTTCTTAAATTTTTGTTAAGTCGTGCTTGGCCAAAATTCTTCGAAAAACTTGACAATTGCTTATAATCGGATATTTCAGCTGTAGTAAGCCTTAATAAGCTTCAACTATATTTTCTAATTGCTCTCAAATACGCATTTTCTGTCATAAACAAGCAATCTTCCGCACAAAACTTCATGCTTAAAATTCTTCGCACTCCACTTCATTATCCGGCATATTGATTGCCGGCAACATGTTTCCAAGCTGACATGTGACCGATCAGTCTTTGGTCTTATGTCGGATTAAAAAGTCCATTATCTATTGAGTGCTGTTCAAAACAATTGACACAAAGCAACAAAAACATTTAACGGACCAAACTGGTAAAACAATACACAAAACTTAGCAATTGTGGACTTTTTTCAGCAGCCTCACAGCCTGGGCAGCGCCGGCAACTTCGGCGCGCACATCACACTTACACACGCATCTGGTCAAACGGTGGAAAAACAATATCCTTAGGTGGATATCAACTGATGGCATATCAAACTGAACTTGACACGCGCTTAGTTATGGCAAATGCCGAAATAAAATACAACAAAAACAACTAAACACAAATAACCGCACCAAGCGCTTGTACAATAAAACCCTTGTATTTGTATGCGTGCGTGCAGTTGACGCAGAGCAGCTGTATATTGCCAGCAAGTGCTGTGTAGCGGCACTAGGCACAAGTGCAAGGTGAAAGGGAAAGTTGTTGTTGCGCCGCGCAACAAAAGCGAAACAGCGCTTCATTCCCATTGTTGTTATTGCTTTTGTTGCCAACGCGGTGTTGTGCTTACGAGTGTCTGTTTTTTATTATTGCTGTGCGCTCTTGTAATCCCTTAACAAATGCGCTTTGTAACGCAACACGACAGATTCCAGCAGAAATCGTTGGCTCCCGCCGCCGGCAACAAGCGCAGAGCAGAGCGCGTCACAGTGCGAGAGTAGCGCTGAATAGACGCTCCTCTACGAGTCTACGAACCACACCGTGATATAGTTGAATGCAGCAGTGACGCGCCAGTCAGTGAGGCAAACGCGCTGCGACTATGGTATGACTCGCGCGGAAAAGGTCAAAGTGTGCGCGCGCTTTGAAGGTTGAACACCGAAAATACAACTGTGATTTCGTGGAATGTAAATGTTGACTGATTAATGGGATTATTGGCGGGATTTCGTCAAAAAGGAGAACAAACCAAAAATGTGATTTGATTAAACTTTAACGAGACAAACGCGGCGACGGATCAGTGCCAGGCGGCTCAGAACTGCGCGTACACCGTGCGCGTCGAATGCTGCATTAACTCGCCGAACTGCGCAGCGACTGGAAAGGAAGCATCAATCGTCAAAGTAATTAATGGGATTTCAAAGCTTGCTCATATCTACGCACTTATACATTTGTGCTAGTGTATTCGTGCGCTGGCAGCTGTTGTTATTCGCAGCGCCGTCAAATTGAAACAAACAAACATGGCAAGCGAGAGACACAAGCAAGCCAACAAACAACTTGTGCCAGACAGTTAAGGGTGCCGGAAGCAGAGGCACAAGGCTTGAACACACTGGCAAGCGCGCGCGACCATCAAGTGAAGTGGAAAATTGTGCGTAGCCGCCAACAACAAATGCGCGCTGCCTAATGCCTTGTTAGCGCAGCTATTACTGTTGTTATTTGACGTTATCGCCAGTGAACGCGCGAGCCGGCGTTTTGTTGGCGGTTGTTTTTCGCCCTAACAAAGTTAAATACATAGAGGAATGAAGGAGTTGTAGAGCGCGTGGGATGCTGCTGGTTTGAAACGAGGAGGACTGCGCACTTAAGTGATTGCCGTAAATTTTTAATATGTATTTGTGTAAGTGTTGCGTAAGGCCATAAATGTTGCGAGTGTTAGGCATAAAGCGGTGTTGACAACGCTGCCTGAGTAAAATTCAGATAAGAAAATCAAATGAAAAAAATAAACAAAATATGTTTTGCAGGCTCATAATATTGGGTAGTCGAAAAAGTCTTTTCGTATCCCACGCAATGAAACTTGTGAAGTTTACGGAGACGATGCTGTATCATTTCGTGCAGCATAACAATGGTTCGCTCGCTTCCGTTCTGGAAATTGTCATGTGAAAGATGTACCTCGCTCTGGTCTATATACCGTTGAAAAAAAAAGTTATGGAAAATATTGACCAGGACCATCATTTAAGCAGCCATGACATCGCTAAGGAACTTAACATTCATCATCAAACGATTTTGAACCATTTAAAAAAGGCTTTGGGTGCCACATGAATTGTCTGTGAAACATTTAATGGACCGAATTAACATCTGCGATTCTTTGCTGAAACGAAATGAAATCGACCTATTTCTGAAGCGAATGTTAACAGGAGACGAAAAGTGGATCAAATACGACCATGATGTGCAAAAAAATAATGATCCAAGCGTGGTGAAGCTCAACAAATGCTCGCAAAGCCAGGATTGACGCCTCCAAAGGTTATACTGAGTGTTTGGACGGATTGGAAAGGAATCATCACTATGAGCTGCTTCAGCCTGGTCGAACGATTGATTCTACATTTTGCTGTCAACAACTGATAAGATTGAAGCAAACAATCGAAAAAACGGCCAGAACTGATCAATAGGAAGGGCTTCGTCTTCCATCAGACTACACACATCTTTGATGACTCGGCAAAAAGTGGGAGAGCTTGGCTGGGAAGTTTTGATGCATCCACCATATAGCCCTGACCTTGCATCAGCGGACTACCATTTGTGTCGGTCAATGCAGAACTCCCTTAGTGGAATAAAGTTCGTTTGGAGAAAAGCCTGTGTAAATTACTTGTCGCAGTTTTTCGCCGAGAAACCAGAAAAGTTTTACACTGATGGAATAATGAAAAATTATGCATATTTGTTTATCTATTTATTATTATAAATATAAAAAAAAATTTAAAATTTCATTAAAAATACGAAAATACTTTTTCGAATACCCAATATACGGACTACTGCATCCAAAACTTACATTCAACATTTTTTTTCGTTGAAAGCATTTTTTTGTGTTCTTTCAGGGAAAATATGATTATTTACCACTTTAACGTTTTTCTGGCATTGAAATGACTGCTCCTTGCACGCATTCTTAATAATTTGTGAAAAGTCATATCATCGCTTTCAGTTCAGTGTTCTTCTTTTCTTCTCCAAAGCAACTATACGTTCATATGCGCTCACTGCTGCCTCCAGGAATATTGCGATTAATTATTTTTCTCTTGAAACACGTTTGCGCTGCAACCACTTACTTGCTGTTAAGTAAAAAACCGATGCCGCGTACAAGGAAAAAATATGACTTTTTAATTGGCGCCGACATGCAGGGAACTTCTCGCATCCACACCACCAAAAGCCCGCAGCTCAAGTCCTTGCCTTGGCATGCAGAATGCATAAACAAGAACGCACACATAATTATAAATTTATACGCTTGCACTTGAGTGCATTACAATTATAGGCTTGACCTCATGCGGTGTCTGCCACTGCGACTTTCCGTACGCAGCCGCAACTGCAGCAGCGCTTACATTCATTTCAGTGCATTTCCGCAGCTGACCGCTTTCTCGGCCAGTCAAGTCAGCTGGCTCGAGGCATAATTTTCAAGCTCGGCGTTTCCATGTAATAAATTATGCAGCCTTTGTGACTTGCCGAAAGTTGTAAATGAATTTCGGTTGCTTAAGCGTTTAATGTGAGCATATAAATGTGGGGAATATAAAATTGTGAGAGTCTGGTTGGGCAATGGTTAGATGGATGGAGCGAGTAGACATTACCAATTTTATATTTTAGTCTTTCCTTTGCTCTTCCTTTTTATATTACTCAGTGTTCTTCTTTAATTGGTGCTGGAAGGCCGTTAGTTAGTGGTGAGTTGTCAGATAGCAAAAATTCGGGGTTGACAAACAGGTCAGGAGTTCGTCCATAGCAATATAGTATAGGCTAGTTATAGCTGTCATTAAACAGAGTCATTCTTAACAAAAAAAAAAACAAAAAAACGTTTAAAACCCTTTGTATGCAACTTCAGTTATTCATATAAGCAAATCTTTGTATTGAAATCTGCTTAATCGCAAACAAATTTGTCTGCAACGCGTCTGTAAATCACGGCTCACACTTTAATGCCAACATTTCGAGCTCCAGCTATTGACCATTAAAGCAAGCTTACAACTGCATGCTTTTCAAGACACAAATTCCACTTAAGCAATGTCATAAACTCCGGCGACACGACAAAGCCGCACGAGTTAAGGCAACGAGCATACACAACTCAGATAAGGAATGTAATACAAATGTAATGATTACACGTTGCAGCGAATGCACTCCAACAAGCACACAACTCGTGTCGCCACATGCCGCTGGAGATATCTTCGCTTTCTTCTCCGCTTTCTCCTCCGCTTTGTGCTGCTCATAACTTCCTTAATAATTTCACCGCAGCAAATGCGTGCGAAATGCGGTGAGCGTTGCGTTGTGGTTGAAATGCAGATGTTCGTCCTTACTTCGAGTAATGTCGAAACTATTTCAGTGCAGAATTCTCCGCTGGATTTAGTGAAGCCGCGCATTGCTCATTGATATGCGATGTGCTTGTCTAATTTGTACGGGTTCATTGGGTTTGTTAGCCTTACATCATTGGATAAGTGAATCTAGGTACATACATACATATAAATATATATACATATATACTATACATATTACGTGGATTGCAAGAAAATCTTGTTTTGCGGAAAACGGAAATAAAAATATTTCAGCAAGCATTGCTGTCAATGGTTATATTCTGTACTCAGAATATGAAAAAAATTGCTGAGATGGGAAAGGAAAAAACCCAAAACCATACAATTTTACGTTCTTAATTTTCTGTACCCAGGAAAAAGTATATTAAATTTATCACGATTTTTGTATTACTCAGAAGCATACATCGGTGACCCTATAAAAGGTATATCAGCGTGACGAGCAGAGTCTGTCTGCCTGCCCTTCTGTCTGTATATATACGTGAACTAGTCTTTCAGTTTTTCTGATTTTGATCTGAAACTTAGCGCACGTTCTTTTCTACTCAAAGATCTGCTCTTTTGTCGGAGCTGCCAATATCTGACCACTATAGCGTATAGCTGCCATACAAACTGAATAATCGGAATCAACTGCTTGTATGGAAAACTGTTTCATTTCATGAGATATCTTTAAGAAATTTGGTATACGTTCTTGCCTAAGGCAGCGGTGTAATCTCCAAATAAATCGTTTAGATCGGACAACTATAGCATAAAGCTGCCAAACAAATTGACGTATCACACTGAGGTACATACTTGTACAGATAAATGTTTTATTTCACAAGGTATCATTACGAAATTTGGCACATTTCTTGGCCATATCTTGGCCATTTCTACAATCTGCTTAAAAATTTTTCAGATCGTATAACTATTTATATAGCTTTTATTCTTTTTATTATTTATTTATATATGACTTGTAAATAAATTTAATTTTTTGTTTTAATTTTTCGTATTTTCCTCACATTTCATTTTGTTTTATTATCACACTTGAATTTCAGTTACTATGTTAAATAAACAGCGCACGTGCTTCCTACTGTTAAAATTTCCCATTACTGACCGCAAATCATTTCGCTTTTTTAACACAACCCCACATGCGTGCTCAATAACGCTCACTCGCTTGCTTTAAGAGAAGTACTCTTTTCCGCGCTCTCTACACTGTTATAGCTGACAGTATCTGCTACTGTTAACTGTACTTTAAGTCTCTGCACAGCATCTAACGCGATGTAAGTAGTTTGTTTTCAGCCTTGCCACACACACGGAGTCCTTAGCGGCAGACTTCGTTGCACGCTTACAGCATCCCGTCGTCACTTACAACGCAACACATTCAGTGCTTATCGGTCTTCCGGCGTAAATGGACGCGTGAAGCGGGAAAACACGAACCTTAAGACGGCGCTTAAAAAGACTTCTCAACTCACTCAGTGTCCCACAATGGCTTGAGGGTGCTGCTTTAACCGCACATCGATAGGTAAACATTTGCTGGAAAGCGTGTTTGTATGTGTGTGTTTGTGTTTCTAAAAACAACTTATGTTGCACCTGTTGTTGTGGCGGTTGCGCGTGATTTAATCATAAACGACGCGTGTGCGGCTTTCGATTGCCTGCATTTATGTGCTACTCGCGTTGGTTACTCATACGCCGCGGCGCCTTTGCGTGCACTAAATTGTAGGCGATATTTGCGCTAACTGCGACCGGTTGGACCCGCGCGCGTTTACGTCGCCGTTTTTTATTGATGAAATTGTGGATTTATGGCTCGTTTGAAATTTTGTAAAAAGTTATAAAATTCTTTCAGATTGTTTGTGCATGACTTGGCAGCGCGTTGGCGGCGCGTCGGTTGCTCGAGTGTCATATTGCAATTTAGTGATTTCTGTTTTGTGCAAAAACACATTAAATCTTATTTCAATTGCTAAGCTCGTGGTTACAAAAATATGGGGACATAAAAAGAATGCATTGGCGGCTTAAAGGATAACTGCAACTGCTTCCCACGTGGTTACCGGCTATTAATTTACCTTTACCAGCACCTAAACCTCTAAAGCATTTTGAGCGCAGTGTTATTGTGAAATATTAAATAAGATAAAAAGTAGTGCGTATAAAGCGACGAGTATTATAAGAAAAATAGTTTATAATTAAAAATAAAAAATATTTATTTAATAAAATTAACAATTTTGTTAAAAATAAAGAATTAAAAGCCAATCAAAATAATCATAAAAATCAAAAAATTAATTTAATTAAAAATAAAACATAAAATTAAGTACAAATGCAAAATTATAAAATAAATTTTAGATAAATGCTCGAAAATCAGCAAAAAAATATTTTTTTTTGCCAAAAGTATGATAAAAGTATTCAATTAAACTAATTTATAAACGTATCTGCAATTATATAACATTGATAGCTGATAACCGCAGTAAAGGAACGGCTACCTTCAAGCTTAGTTATCGCTAAAACCTCAGAATAAATCTTACACAAGTTAGTTGTTAATTAAATTGCAAACCACCAATTAAAAATATTTTTAAGGCTAACCTTTAGTATTCGATATGTTATTGTTAAGTGATTTCATGAATAATTGCAAAAATTAAATATTAAAAATATAATAAAGGTAAAGAATATAATCTTTAAGAAGTTAAATAACCTGTGTGCCAGTATTAGTGAAATTATTTAAGATTTTAGTGAGCAAAATACTATTACTACAACAATACTACTAAGGATATGCCAAAATATTAGGTGAGTATAACATTTGTGCTATTGATAACTATGTATAGAAATTAGAAGCTGAGAGTATTGTAATATTAATAAAAGCCTGTCAAAAGCTTCATAAATGTTGCCTACATTTTGGCGCAGCTCAAATTCTATCAGAATTTTTTTCTTTAGCTTCAATAAAGCAAAATAAAAAAATATGCTGTTGTGGTGCTGTGACTCTTTGTGTTTCTTTCATTGAACTGCAAGGATTACTGAGAATGATGAGCTTATTTTAATATTGGTGAGCCTCAACAGCTGTCACAAGCTTCACAAATGTTGCCTACATTTGGGGGCATTATAATATAGAGAGTTTATTCAAAAATATCGGACAAAATAACTGAAAAACTTTTGCTTTATCTTCCTTAAGTCGGATAAATGATGCTGTTTTACTTCTGGGATTCTCCGTGGCTCTGGATGTCAACTACAAGACTAAATAGCACTTTATTATCGGTCTTAATTACTATGAGTATGGTAAAACTTGATACTTTCAGAGCCATATACCTGAGAAAATTCCTTTAAATTTAATTAGCTTTATTAAAGCACACGAACTTACTGAGTATGATGATATTATTTCCACACGGAAGCTGTCAAAAGTTAAATAAATGTTGGCAACATTTTGGCCCTTTATTATATAGATATTCTATTAAAAAAGAAGCTCAAATTTCTGTAAAAAAATTGGCTTTAACTTCATTGATTTGAAAAAATTATTCTATTTTAGTGCTGTGATTCTCTGTGGCTCTGTCGGTGAACTGCAAGGCTGATTGAGTATGATGAGATTATTTTAATATTGGTGAAACTCCAACAGCTGTCACTAGCTTCACAAATGCTGCCTACATTTGGGGAATTATGATATGGACAGATTATTGGAAACAATCAGCTCCAAAATGTATAAAAAAGTTTTGCTTTAGCTTCCTTAAGGCAGAAAACAATTATGCTGTTGTGGTGCTATGATTCTCTATGGTTCTGGCGATCAACAGCTGGACTGACAAGGAATTTATAACCAGTCGTAATTACTATGAATACGATAAAACTTGATACCTTCATAGCCATATATCTGACAAGATTCTGCTAAATTTAGTTTATTTTATTAAGGCACACGAACTTACTGAGTATGAAGAGATTTTTAAATAAAAATAACACAATTTTCTGCGAAAAAATGTAGCTTTAACTTCATTGATTTGAAAAAATGTTTCTGTTTTGGTTCTGTGATTCGCTGTGGTTCTGTCGGTGAACTGCAAGGCAGATTGAGTATGATGAGATTATTTGAATATTGTTGAAGAAATGTTGCCTACATTTTGGCGCATTGTTAAATAGACATTTTATTAAAAACAACAAGCTGCAAAATCTCTGTATCTCTGCTGTAGTTTCTTTAAGGTTAAAAACTGATTCCGTTCTGCTGCTGTGATTCTTCGTGACTTTGTCTATCAACTACAAGTCTGAGAGCTTGTTAGACAATAAATTTTATAATCGGTCTTAACTACTATGAGTTCTTAATACCCTCAGAATCATATGTCTGAGATAACTCTGCTGAAAATTAATTTTTTTTATTAAAGTTCATCAAGTGCTTACCTTCCTTTCTTATTTAATACTGCTAATCTCTGCTCCATACCAACATGTTTCAAATAATTCAAAGCTTATACTTTTCTGCTTTTATTTGGGATTAAATTACATGCTACATACACCTATTTCTTCTAAATAAAGGCATCAACCATTGCTTGCTTTGCTTTCTAAGAGGATTATTTGATTTCTCCGAAAACATGCAATGTAATATCATCATTCTGCGAATTAAATTAATCAATTTACAACTGCATTACTAATCCACAGCACAACACTAATTAATTTGTATGCCCAACAAGAACAAAATTGTAATTAATTCCATTCCGAGTTAACCAGAATAAAGCGGCAAACTGTTCGTGTTGTGCAAATGCACCCGCTACCAACGCGAATATAAACAGCAATTAATTATTGAGCCACAGCAAATCGCTGCCCTTTTGCGAATTCGTCGAGTGAAATGCATTTGGCGAATAGAATGGTCAAAGAGCATTGCCAAGCATTCTCCCACATTCACTCGTTCAATGCTTGCGCACAACAATTTCGGCACACGGCCAGCGGCAGAGGGCGACAGGCGGTGTAGAGGGGCCGCACCAGCAAATAGAAATGCAAAAGCATTGACTAAACAAACCGAGAGTTCGAGTAAATAATAAAAATTAGTTAGCTGCCGGAGTAGAAATGTTGCAGCAACATAAACATTTCAATTAAGACTCATCACGAGCTGCAAACAAGGGCGAACGCCAAGCGCCGAATGAGGAGGGAAAGCAAAACACGAAAAATGGTTAAATGTAAAAATAAGATGCTTTAGTGTAGATTAAAAACCGTTCAATGTGTAGGCAAGCGTTCATAATGGCAGCCATTCAGAATGTTGAGCGAAACGTTAAAGAGTTCGTACAGTCCAAAATGGCTAACTGAGATGGAATTGACTTTTTCGGTGCCTAATGGCCTTGGTTGGTCTTTTTGCTTTTTAGAGTATTTCGCAAACAAAACATGTTTGTTTTGTAATGAAAACTTAGAAAGGAAACATGACTGTACACTTTTTGGTTTGATCGGTGAAGGTCTGGTACTTTTAATTGAAGGAGGGTAAGCTGTTTTCGCCTTGTATTAGAGTTGATTTCGGTGTAAAATTTTAATCGAATGATAGTTTGGTTGCAACAAGCACCTTTTTTAGGCATGAACAAGCGATATATACCCTTTCAATTTCGGTATAAATTTAATCACCAATGCAAATGGAGTGTAAAAATTTATCTGCATAATTTATAGCAACAAAGTAACTCTTGAGGTGTAATCCTTCGGCTTCATCTCATTTACATGTTAAGGCTTGCTGAGTACATTTCACTCACCGCTAATAGCGCGCAGTCAATCAGTCAATGTCACAGCATTTGTGCTCGACAAAACTATCTAACAATCTGAAGGCTGACAAGTTTACTTGTTTACACAGCATTTGGCGAGCGAAAAGATAAATGACAGCGGCGTCTTCAGAGGAAGCGTGCAAGTTGAAGAATGTCCAGTAATCATTTCGGCTACTTTAATGGGTCAAAACTGCTGGTGGGCGAGCAAGTGAGTGTGAGGGCGCGGAGGGTACTATACCCTTGGGAACGGCGAGCTGCTTCTATTATGCGATTAAAGTGCGCTCACTGCCGCTCAAAGTGGTTGAGACACCGTGCAGTTTGTATTATATAATGCCACAAGCGTGTAATTAACGTGGGAATATAAGCACTAAGGGTTGCACGCGGCGAGGATTGTTGCAAGGAGAGTGTAAAATAGCAATTTATGTTATATGTATATATGGCGACTTCATAAATTGCCTGCCCTAGGATTAAGCGGCGCAGCGCTGTTGGCAAAGAGCTTAAGAACGTAATTTTTAAGAAAAGTTCGATGTTCAGCTTAAAACTCGTAATCTCGTAAAAATATTATGTCAAAAAAAAGTTTCCTTATTTTTAAATTTCCCGCTGTCAAACCTTTAACACGCTCAAATTCATTTTAATCAAGAAAAATTACTGATAATTTATTGCTGTTGCACTTTATAAAAGCACGATGGCCACTAGCCGAAGTTTGTTTGCACTTTTACCTTAAACATGAAGCTTTTTCAATTAAAATTTCGTGCAACAGCATATGGTTTCAACAACTTTTGGTTCAGCCGCTGGTGCAGAACGTAATTAGTTTGTGCTAGTGTGAGTAAAAAAGTGTGGGAAAATCGACGTTTGAGACAATTAAAAGTAAGTAAGAGGTTAGACGGATTTGTTTTGCAGACACTGGTAACCTGAAGCAGTCTCTAGTTTACAAAATTATGTTATATAGTACCAAGAAACTTTATTAACTGCAGTGCGCCTTGGGGTATGCAAGTATATTTGGTTAAAGCGGGTAAACTAAAGGATCTGGCAATTTTTCTGACCAAAAATACTTCCAACTGCAAACTAGGCGTATTTTGCTTAAATAAAAAAGTCGTATGATCAAATTACTGAAATTGAGTAGAAAAAGCTATGAAAATGTTGGTGAGAAATTATTAAATTCAGGATTTTCTAATTCAAAAGCTTACAATCTTGTGGTTAATATGTATTCCCGTTTTTAGTTGTAACATTTCGCCTTTAATACATAAAAAATACATGCTTCCTTATTTAAATTGCCACTCTGGACTTTTCCACAGCACATGGGGCAGCAAATAACGCCAACGGTATTTAGCCAAGTTGCGACATTTCACATTTCGCATTTCCCAGCCGTTGAATTATACTGCATAATATTTCACGCATATCTTGATGTCTATTTGCATGAACACACAAAGGTATTTGGCGGCTAACGAGCACAACATCTATTTCTCAAAGCGAAAGCAGCGCAATAAAGCAAGGAGAGCATAGAAACAAGTACAAGCAGAAAGTGAAACAAAAGTGTGGCGAAACGCTGCTGGCGCTGTGTTGGCAAACATTGTGGCAAACAGATGCGGCGGCGTCGCGCGCAACAAGTGGAGGGGTGTGAAGGGAGAACTAGTACAATGCTATAAAATGAAAGTAAAATGAAAAAGTGTGGCGGTCTAATTTAAATTTACAATGCCAACAGGTACGCCATGCGCCAGGGAACAAGCAATAAATTGGGAAAATATGCAGATAAAGACACACAAACACACACACATGCACATTCGACACGCCGACGCACCGACTCACGCATTGCTGTAATCTATAGCAGCTTGTACGAGAACGCCTGCAAAGATTACGCTGGAATCAAGATGTCTGCGTACGAATGCGTAGCGAATAACAGTAAATTTGTGTTATAGCCATAGTCTGGCTATAATAACTCTCGCTTGTGCGGCTGTTTCGTCTATGTGAAAAACGCACGTGGGCGCATTGGTGGTTACGTGGGCTGCTGCCGGTCAGCACCTGAGCAGTTCAGACGCTGTGGGTCTGGTTTTGGAGATGGCTGTGGCGGCCGTTGTTTTTTTGTTTTTTGTTATTAACAAGTTACATTTTTCTTACAATGCGCTTGAGTTTAAGACTTTCTCTTGCTTTTTCTAATGCTTTGGGGAGCAAAAGTATGCTTCTGGGTCTGGTTCCTTCAGCTTAGCTTGCTCTCTTAACCACGAATGATAACGATATATTTCCAGTTTCAGCAACAAACATCTTTTCCGGTTTCTATAAAGTTATGCGCTCTTTTCTTGCTATCCACACAGCCTCAATTTGGCCTGCATTTCAGCAACATCATCTCAGTCTGAGCCACTTTCCGCTTCCGGTCGATTCTGCTTCACAGCTTTCATGTGTTGTGTATTATTTTTGGCGTTTTGGCATATCGCACTATACAGTCATGTAGCCTGACATTTATCACATTTAAGGTGCTCTTAATTAGCCATTTAACATCTGCACTTAGTTAGGCGCCACAATTCACAAGTCGTTGCTGTCTGCACGCTAGCCACGTAGCAACCGCAAAACTGCGTTGTGGTCAGTGCTGCCCCATATACCATCCGCATGTACGAGTATATACGTGGCAAATCGTCTAAAATGTGTATGCAGCGAAATATTGCACATTAAGTTGTTTAAGTGCGGAGCGGACATAAATTTGGAAAATATAAAGCAGACATGCAAACCGGAAGCCAGGCAGTTGTGGAAGTGAACGCCACAGTGCGCGTGGAGATAATGCTTTACAAACTTATTAGCATGCTTTTAGAAATGGACAGGATATTGGAATAATAACCCTATCCTTTATGTGGAAGATATAGATTGGCTATATTATTAGTCAAGAGTTGCGGCATAGAATTTATTCTGGAAAAATTAAATGTAAGCACTAAAATGTATCAGCCAAACACTTGTAATTATTCTTTCTAAAAAACTTTTTTTCAAAATGACATAAAATTTCTCAAAAAAAAAAAAATTTTAATAAAATAAAAAAGGCTTTCAAATTCACAAAATGGTACATATTTATTTATTATTAAAAAAAAAAGATATTATTAGAAATACGTTAAGACTTTTTCGACTATCCAATATTTATACCCTGAACAGGGGTTTGTCACGATGTTTGTAACACCCAGAAAGAAGCGTCGGAGACCTTATAAAGTATATATATAAATGATTTGTATATTGAGCTGAGTCGATTTAAAAATGTCCGTCTGTCTGTCCGTCCGTCCTTTTGAAATTTTGCAAACGTCATTTTCTCTTCAAGAAGCTGCTCATTTGTCGGAACGGCCGATATCGGACTACTATAACATATAGCTGCCATACAAACTGAACGATCGGAATCAAGTTCTTGTATGGAAAACTTTCACTTTTGACAATGTATCTTCACCAAATTTGCTATAGATTATTTTCTAAGCCAACAATGTAATTTCCGAAGAAATTGGTCAGATCGGTTAAGTATAGCATATATGTAGCTTCCATACAAAGTGAACACATAGTTACCAAAAGAAATGCACCTGTGAAGGGTATATTGGCTTCGGTGCAGCCGAAGCTAACATTTTTTCTTGTTTCCCACTAAGTTCATATAATAACGGATACTTATTGTCTGCATGTGAGCAGCTAGTTTCTCTTACAGTGAGACTCAAGCAAAAATGGCGACAATAAGATACTGTTGTGAAAACTCATTACTCATATTATATATAAACATTAGAGCAGGTCAATTTATAGGGAGTGAAAAAAATGGCTTATATGGGAAAGGTTTAACGTATCATTCTGAACATCTTTATGAGATTGAGAGATTATGGGTACAAAACCGGTTTTGAGCCGGCGATTTTTGAGATGAAGTTTGTTTGGGGTTAAAAATATATTTTCGTCAGTTTTTTAATACGTAGTTGCATTCTGATATTTCAGTTGTAATTTGACGAAAACGGTTATATCGAACAACTATAACATATATCTTCCATACAACCGATTATTCAGATTTTTTATAATTCGCCTTATAAATCGCTGATTTGACAACCGGTTTTCGAGTCATAGTCTCGTGGGCCAAAGAAAAGTTCGGATTAATCCGTAGGACATTAGCCGCTGGCCATTTTATGGAAAAAAATCTACCCTCTTTAACAAATACATATCCTTTTAGTGACGTATACGCAGTGGTCTACAATAAAGTCTGCTTACTATAAACGTAAAAGTGTGCTTAGATGTATGTACATATCACTTATTTTGCACATTTATTTTATACGAAGTAATCCCCTGCGTGCATAAAACTAGCCAAGCTGATGGCTTTTAGTAAATCTAATGTAACAGTGCAAATTTGATAACAGCACTGTGCGCTTGACTGTACTCTGGGCTGTGTGCATGTAGATATTCATATAAAACATTGCAAAAATATTGTTGCTTCTGTCAGTGCTCTCTATACATTATAGTGATACATTTCGCAGACATATATAGTTGTCACTTGCACACACACTGAGCTGCAGATGCCAAAGTATGCGTTTGACGTTTGTAAGGTAATCAAATTCATTAATAATACGCACTTATGTACATATGTACAAAAAGCAATACAAAAGACCAACAGTCCGAACAGCAACCAAAAGCTCGGCTGAGCAAGCAAAGAAAAAAACAAACAGAAGAAACGGAAGTGTATTAGATACAAGGGTAGAGTGGACATCCAATCAAACGCACGGTAAATAAAGTGAATTAAGGCTGGTAGGGCATGGCTATATAAGTTCACATGTAGGCATTATGAAGTGCATTATGGCGGCAATCTGTCAACTGCTGACCTATATGCCCTTCTATTATAAACTGGCAGGTCTCTTTTGCGTGCTGCCTTATATAAGTGTATACGGATACAAGTTGTATAAGGGGGATATGAGGCATGTATATGAGTACGTGATGTTATGCGGCATAAATACTTGGCTATTAGTTGCAACCATGTTACATCAAATGAATTTGCTGCATTTCCTTGCGAAAACGCAAGTGGTTTCTGGCTAAATTTGCAGTGCTTACAGCTTGGATTGCTGAGGCTGGCATATGAACTAACCTTTGTAAAATAATGCAGAGCTAAAACTGAGGCACACTTTATTTAAAATATAACATAATCTTCTGTGCGTCTATTAAGTAAAGTTTAACCGACTAAACGCAGAAATCCATCAATGAAAATTAGTCAGAGCTGATCAACATCAGCAGCATTGATGTGGAAAATTCTATATGAAAGAAAATTATGAGGAAGAAGGTGAAAAGGTATCGAGAAAAGCAATTTCCCCACTACCATAAAACTACAAACATACTAGGAACAACTGTCTAAAACTAGACATTTTTTCATTCAACCTCGAAAGTGACACCTGCATACAAATACGGCACACACATACCTCGAAATGCAGCCTTTCATTATTGCTTCAACGCATGATTTCATTTCGGTCATCAGGAGCTGAGCCACCTGGCCGGAGACCATTACAGTAATCATTGTGCATGGAAATTAGTTCGAAATGGAATTGATTAATGCAAAAATGTTACGTTTGGTGCTTGAGTGGCTGCGGTCAGCCACACCAGAGCAAACGCAGCTGCAGTCTGCAGCCACCGGGTGCGGAGAAATTGCGTTTTTTGTGGAAATTTTGTCAGCAGCAGCTCGAGTTCGGAGTATACCGGTGAGCACTTTGCCCACTTTGTTGTTTTGCTTTTTCGCTGTGCGTTCAGGCTGATAAGAATGTGCAGGCGACCCAGTAATTGCTTGGCATACCATTGACGGAGACCATTGCGACAGCTCAGTGCTGAACGACAATTAAAATTCGCAAGTTTTGTGCAAGGCAATTGCGTAGGCAGCTGAGCACACACATGTATGCAGTAATGCCTGGTGATTTTTTCGATAATTATACTTTATTAAAGGTGACGCGTTAAAGCCTACGCCGACAAAGGCCGACGCCAATGACCTTGCTGCTGCGTACTTTATGGCATTGCTGCGCTGCTGCGCTGCTGAGTCGGGAATGTTGGGATTATGTTTCAACTTAATGCCGAGCGTCGTCCCAGCTCAGGTTTATCATACTAATTACACGTGCTAGGCTTAAATGGATCTGTTGTGTATGTGTGCATGCGTGTGTGTGTGTGAGTTTTGTAATTTCCTGAAAATCCTGACAAAAGCTCTTGCTAATGCCTAAATGAGGATAAAACGTATTTTCGTGCCTTTTGCGAGTGTGTTTTTAAATGAGTTTAGCTTTCTATGGCGTTTCTACGTCAAAGTGTTAAATTTCAGGCTGACATTTCGGGAATACTGAGTTGTGTATTCAAAGCTGAAAGCTTGATCTAAGTATATTACTGCCCGTACTATGAACTAGCTAACTATTGAGCTAGCTGGTACGTACCATATTTGGTGCTACAAGTCGTAGGAGTAATGCGTTTATATATATTTTGTAGCAAAAAGGTGTCAAATGGGAATAATCATAAAAGCTGCACATAACTTTGTATATTTGCCGTGCTTATTTGCGTTTGCTTGCGTTCATATGATAAGCAAGCGATGCAAATTAGTTGACCCTAAGTTTGGGGACTTGTTGATAGTGGCTCAAACATCTTAGCAAAGTGTCGCTGGGGGACTAACTTTCATTTAAGTACACGTCTGTGTTGACTTAGAAGCTTTTAAAGTGAACTCTATGAACGAAATGGTGCACCAACAATGCAGAATGCTGTAGTAAGCAGATACGTGCTACTTGTGGACGTTTGTGTCATATAAATTATTATTAAATGTGCCCAAAAGAGATGCGAAGTTTTAAAAAATATATTTCTTTTTATGTTCAGAAGTCTGTGTGTCATTTAGAGCGTTAGTTTCATAAAGAATCTTGAATTAAGCTCATTTCATGCAACTGTTTACTTAAATACATTTTACTACTCACTTTTAGCCCGCTCCTTTGCAGTGAAAACAAAGCTTGACAATGACCTTTCTCCCAAAATTAGTTATGCCAAATCTGTTATTAATGCAAAACTTATTACAAAACTACCATTTCATATGTTTGAGTGTTAAATATGCTCAACAATTCGTGCTTTTCAAATATTCACCACATTTTGAGCATTATTTATGATAAAATATTTATATAAACAACCCTCAAAGTTACTTACTAACATTACTCATGCGTGCAAAATGTCGAATAAAATAAATAAAGTGACGTTAAAAGCGCTTATGGTTGCAAAATGAGCTTTAATTAGCAGCCAAAATATTGCAAAACTAAATAATGCTTATGGAAAACGCCTTCACACATGTGAGTAATTGAAAAAATAATACCTTCTATGTATTCAAAATTGAAAATCATTTAAAGTCATTATGATTTTTCTAATTCCCATGTCAATTAAAATTATTATCAAAATATTATTGCATGGCATGCAATGTTTAGTTTGCCTGTTGGCTAAAAATTCATGCAAAAATTCATTACACAATATCTCTGAGCGTGTGTATAGGTGTGAGGGTGTGTGCGTGTGTATGCGTCGCAATAGAAAATCAAATACTTCTAATTGAATAAATAATTATTTGCTTTACTCTGCTTTCAATAGAATTTCAATGCATTGTGCATGTGAAAGCATTTGTATGACCACGTGGCGTATGAGCAACATTTGTAATGCAAAAGTCACATAGGCTGGTGTTAGTGTGCAATATGACAAACTGCTGTATTGTAGTATATGAAGAAAGGGTGAAAGCTGTTCGCTGATTTTAATTCTAAATAATTTCTTTGTTAATTCTAATTAATTTTAATTATTACTTTTCTTGCAATCCATCATATTCGCACACTTTACTCACGCTCAGCTTACAAATGGCGCAAAAACAGCATTTTGTCAAGCTTTTTGATTTGGTTTACAGCAATAGTTATGAAAAATTTAAACGCAACCTGAATACGACACTGATTTGTTGTATACAAAACAGAGCCAAATAAACAAACAACACTTGTTCAATATAAATAAAAATATTAAAATAAATAAAAAATAATAAAAATAATAAATTGCGCGTTTTTTACAATTCATTGTACGCGCTTTAGGCCTCACAGACATATAAATAAAGCTTTTATCTGCTGGTTAAACAATTAGCTTCAGCATATCTCAAATTGAAAAAGCATTTCACAAATGTTTACGAAAGCTACTGTGAAAAAAGCAAACTTCTATTATTTTTTTTAAAGCAATTTAATTTTTTAGCAAATTTAATTCAGCAAAAAACTCAGAGGCGTGTTCATTAGTCAGACAATTGTATTTTATTTTATATATTTGTATTTTTTTATGTGCTTGAAGTTTATCATGTGGAAAATTCTCAATTGCATTTAATTCTTTGTATTATTTTAATTTAATACTGTTAATATGGTTTTAGTGCGCATATTTTAAATGCAACGAAACCACCTGTTAAAACAATTAATTAGCTTACAATGAATATTTAAAGAATATATACATTTAAAATGAACAAACGAGGTTCGATAAGCTTTTTCGCTTCATTTGCTATTAGCATATGAATAATTGACGTTTGATTAAAGCACTGGACAAATTCTCTTATTTCTTGAAAATGCAACACTTAGCATAAGCGCGTGCACTACATATAAGCCACGTTAGTCAATGAAATTCCAATAGCCAACAAGTTTCACTGCACAAATTCCGCTGCACTGCAAACACGCCGCAATGCAGAGCTGCTTTGCAGTGGGAGAGAGCAAAAGTGAGCGCCAGTGCCACATATGTAACTAAGCATACGGTGCTAATTGAGGTGAAGTTATTATAACAAGGACTACGTGTAGATAAGGAAGATAGCTTCACCTTCATAATTTCTTTGTTTTTCTTCTTCTACTTGATTGGCGTATACACGGTCTACGCAGTTATAGCAGAGATTTCTTTGATCACGCGTAGTAAAGTGCTGGCTGCATGAGCTCTGTGCGTTGAATTGAGGCGATTTTATGAATTTGAATCCACTGCTGTTGCTGATAGGAACTCATTGCTATGCTAATAATACAAGTTTATGAATAAAAAGTCTTTTAGAAAAAAAAATTGAAAGAAATTTGAATAGTAAGAGAAATAATGTAGATTGTTGCAAGCAAACAGCATCTCTGAGCAACTTTTATAATTAAAGAATGCAAATGCGTTAATGCTACTATTTGAATAGTTAAATTATGCAGCGAGAGGTGCATTTGTTGAGGCTTTTTTTTTTGTTTGCGTACTCAGCAGAAAATAATAATGAACAAAATTTCATTGGAAAAAATAACGAATTTAAGTCTGCTCAATGTCTCGTTGCCAGCCTTTCTGTCCAGTTAATAAAGTTGTCCGCTTAATAGATCATACATTTAAAAGAGCCTTTGCTGTATTTCTTTCTATGAATGGTTTTTTCTATCCTATCTTCTAAGTTGGTACGACCTTTACACAGTTCTGAAGTTTAGGAGTCCATCGCGGACAAACAACGTGACACGTAATTTTGATATATAAAGTTACATATGTATGTATATTCGAATATATTTACTAGCGCATATAGCTTAAAAAAATCTCCGAGTTGTTCACGAGTGCTCTCAGAGAGCAGGAGTGCAAGTCGGGTCGGCTGTCTGTTTTGATTGTAGCTTCTCGACATCGAACCTTCCTTGTGTTTGTTGACGTTTTTTGTTGCACAGAGGCGGTCCGAGTCGATGTTAGGACCGCGGAGCGTATACACGTCTAATACAGTGGAGACGTCTCCACAGATAACTATATTTCGGGCCCGAGCGAAGTCAATCAGCCCCAACCCATTTGGGAATGTTTTACCGTAGAGGCTGAATTTACCGACTGTTGTGCTAAAGATACCTTTTTGGCCCACGCTGGGGTTAAAATCGCCGAGCACGGGCCAGCTCGCATAGGTGGGCTCCAAGAGCTCATAGAAGGCATCTTTGGTCATATCGTCCTTCTCTTCCGTCGGGGCGTGGGCGCAAATCAGTGATATGTTGAAGAACTTCGCTCTGATGCGGATTGTGGCTAGACGTTCATCCATCGGAGTGAGTGACAACACTCTCTCCCACCACGTATTCCACACCGAACTTGCGCTCCCTTATATTTCGCTTTCTCACTTTAGCTCGCCTTCAAACGAATGTTCTTAGGCTACCCAGAGGATGCTTGGTCAAAGAGCGGAAGTCGTGAGCTGCTTGAGCAAAATAATCGTTTCTGGCTACTCCCAAGTGAATGGCAATCAGAGAACTTTCCTCACTTACGTGAACTTCTACATATGACTCAATCCTTCGCTAACAGTCATAGCAACATTAAAAAGGAAATATTTCGAATGCGTTTTAGCGCAAAATTTAAATTAAAAGACTTACTATTTTTTTGCCCGCAGTAGAATATTATATTAGGTCTCCTACTTTTCCTTCTTGATGCTAAAGACTCCGCGACAAACTTAATATACCCTGTGCAGGGTATAATAAATGAGTAAATATGTGTCTTAGCATCATCTTTTCTGTTATGCATTTGCCCTTCCATTTATGTCAGCGTTGTGCCCACAAATCATCTAAAGCCCTGCAAGAGACAACATACACATTTTCTTTGCGGCAAGCACGTCCAACTATTTGGGGCGAGAGCGGAGACTTGTTATTTATAGTCAACACACACATTATAACTGGCGGTGACACTTTGGTGATCCACACAAGAACAACCGTTACGAATTCTGTGCTGTTTTGCATGTTGCACATTCTAGTTTCCATGTTGCATGCACAAAGTGGCAACATTCTTTAGTGAGTTGTAGCACAAAGATTTTAATAATCTGCTGTCAGTGGCAGTGTCTCACACGTAGAGCTTGATGCTTGGCGAAATTGATATAGTCGGTGTGGTGGAAAGTACTAAACTAACTGGTTCATTGAAGGCGCTAACCGAAAGCAAGTGTATTTGTAGCTGGTGAGCAGGTAAAGTTAGGTGGCATATTAACTTAACGGCTTAACTTTAGTGTTGTTAGGCTGGTGAAGTTTTCAATAAAGGAATATGTGGTGCGGTCAGCTTTAGATTTGTTGCTACTTTAGAGAAATGAGAGAGTTTTAAGACTTTCATTTAAAAGAAAGCAGTGAGCAGGAGGATGGAGTCATATGTAGAAGTTCACGCTAGTGAGGAGAGTTCTTTGATGTCCATTCACTTGGGATTGGCCAGAAACGATTCTTTTACATATGGCTCAAGCAGCTGACGACTTCCGGTCCTGGACCAAGTATCTCCTGGGTTAGACTACCCATCCGTATGAAGCCTAAAAGAAAGTGAGAAAGCGAAACATCCCCCCCACAGGGTTATGCGCTGAGCTTGGGACCCGCTATGTAAAAAACGTCCTCAATGAAAAACAGAACAGAAACAGAAACAGAAACAAAAAAAAGATCGCCTCAAGATTTCAATGACCCAATATACTAAATAAATGGGTAAACAATTGACATGTGGATATCAAACAGCCAATCTAACTCCACACGAACATAAAAAAGACTGCAACAATCTAGGAAAAAATATTTGTTTATTTTTAACTAGTCCGGATTAAATTTGATCGCGAGCGTAAACATTATGTTTCCATCATGAAAATTTTAGCCACGTCACATGGATATACCCACCCTAATGTATGTAGCTTGCCGTAAGTATTTCTCTAGTATTTCGTAAAGAGGTCTTTTCTTATAAATGCATATTTTCAACGTTTTTTGTTAATAGTGAAAGCAGTGTCGAGTCTGTGTCGCCAAGCAGCCAACTTACCCACACACACACACACACACACACACACCTAGAATGCAGCTGAATAGTTCGTGGCAGTGTCGTATGCTGTGCTTGCTACAAAAGCACTTTCCACACTGCAGACAGCTAGGCAAGTAATATAGTCAACTTTGCGGCTGACGTCGTAATTTGCTATTCAGCGCATGGCTGTCGCGCGCAACCGAAATGCAAATATGCGCCGAAAACGGGCAAGAAGCAGCACACACTTTTTCTAGCGGAGCGACTTCATGAAATGGCGCGACGCTGCTAAAAAACGAAGAAATCAAGCGAACGTGATTGTGACAGCTGTCAATTCGCCCGACTGGCTGCATGCGCTGCGCGACAATGACGCTTGCGCTCGCACTCGCGCTTTTTTGTTGCCCGTTTGCGCTTAAAAGCATTGCAGCAATGAAAGTATAGGGATATTGCAATTGAAAGTGAATTATAATTAAAGCTTTAATTATGGCGTAATAGTGCGGCGATATTTCGCCAAGAAGCGTTAGCTGCTTGTTCGTAAACTTTGCGCTTGGCGCTTAATAAATCCAGTTAAAATTAAAATTTTGCCGGCGCTGCTGCCTGCATGTCCCCCCATGTAGCTGGCTGACTTACTAGCGCTGTGCTATCATGATTACATTATTTGGAAAGTATGCAATAACTTTGCTGGCTTTTTTGTGCGCCTGAGCGACGCAGCTGTCATTATGTAAGTGTATGTATATGGTTGAAAGTTTGGCGGCAAACTTTGGCATGGCAGTAATTTTACGCCAACGAATGGTGACAGCATTCATTGCAACTATTTTTCACTTTTCTTAACATTTTTTGTGGCGTGGTTGGATAAATTTAACGAAATTTGTGGAAACGCCCAATACTCTGATGCGGTAATGAATATTAAGTTTGCTTCATTTTTTATTTCGAGTTTTTTACAAGAAATTTTGCGAAATATTTAAATTTAGCGAAGATGCGATTTTTTTACATTTTTAAACTAAGTGTGCCAAATATGCTTCTCTTCAGTTGTTGAATAAATTTTTCACTTTTTACTGAAGATGCATTGGGTAGTCGAAAAAGTCTTTTCGTATTTCTAATCAAAATTCAACTTATTTTTTTATAATTGTAATGAACTTTAATGAACCAAATATGTACCTATTTGCTCGACCACTTTTGCCATTTTTCCGCTAAGTACACTATTCCATCAGTGTAAAATTTTTCTGGTCTCTCGGCGAAAAACTGCGACAAGTACTTTTCACAGGCTTCTCTTGAAGCCAACTTTACTCCAATATGAGACTGAAACAAATGGTAGCCCGATTGTGCAAAGTTGGGGCTATATGGTGGATACATCGAAACTTTCCAGCCATACTCTCACAGTTTTCGCCGGGTCATCAAAGATGTGGGTGGTCTAGAGTTGTCCTGATAGAAAACGAAGCCCTTTCTTTTGATCAGTTCTGGCCGTGTTTTTCCGATTGCTTGCTTCAGTCTCATCAATTGTTGACAGTAAAATACAAAATCAATCGACTAGGTTGGAGCAGCTCATAGTGGACGATTCCTTTCCAATCTCATCAAACACTCAGCTTAACCCTTCGAGGCGTCAATCCTGGCTTTGCGACCACTTGTTGAGCTTCACCACGCTTGGACCATTATCTTTGCACTGTACATATTGTTGCGTTTGATCCCCTTTTCATCTCCTGCTACCATTCGCTTCAGAAATGGTTCGATTTCATTTCGTTTCAGCAAAGATTCGCAGATGTTAATTCGTTCTATTAAATTTTTTTACAAACAATTCATGTGGTACCCAAACATCAGGCTTCTTTTTGTAGCCAGCCTTTTTTAAATAGTTCAAAACCGCTGGATGATGAATGTTAGGTTCCTTAGCAATGTCATGGCTGCTTATGTAATGGTCCTGACAAAATTCGAAAAGACTACCTAATATATTTTTATATAAATATCTCTAGCAGAAAACCAAGCAGCTTTACGCCACACGTCCATGCTCTAAATCCAAAAGACCTTTGATTTTACATTTCAAGCCAAATCCACGCTCCATTAGTTGGCAGCCGACACTCACCCAAAGCGCTTGAATGCTATTACCTGTATGTGTGTGGTTTTCATATAAAAGTGTTGTTTTGTATGTCTCATTGTTTGTGTTGCTGTTGCGCGGTGTCGCTGTGGGTACAAAAGTTCAAATGTATACAAAGCCATAAAATACGTTGGTTCATTTCAGCGCAGCGCCTGGTGCATTAATTATTTATGCTGTTATTTTATTTATATGCGCCGTAACGCTCGGGGCGACATTGCCGTTGAGCCAGATCCCCGGTGTAAAGCGAGTGAGCACGTGTTGTATGTGCCCGTTGCTCCGCGCATGTGTGTGTGCGTGCGTAAGTACGCATGTGTCTGCGGTATTTTAAATGTAAAATTATTTACAAACCAAAATCGCAATTAAGTGCAGTTTTAACATTTGGCTTTCGCCGTAAGTTCAAGGTTTTAGGGGAAAAAGTGCTGCCGAAACTCAGTGGAAACGCGAAACATTTATGCCAATGCATACAAGAACTTTTAAAGTTTTGTAGGGAAATGGAGTAACAGTAACAGTTCAAGGGACCCTTTTTTGTAGCCAGCTAAGCTTTTTATCAGCTTCAGTAAGTTTTTTTTTTAACATTTTGTTCGAAAAAATTGCTTTATTTTTAATATTTATTTTTTAATGATTTTTATTTGGCGTTATATTTTTCCATAGTTGTAAGTCCAAAAAAGAACAAACTTGTTCCCTTATATAACTATCATGTTCATCCTTCCTTTCGAAATACGAACTATTTATGATTCCAGCGGCTCTGTGATTCAAAATACTTTTCAAACCTTACAGACTTACATTAATTATTTACTAACTATTACTAAGCTGAAGAAAAAATATAAAAATAATTATAATTTCACTTCCGTTTTCACAAACACTTTAATTACCATGCCCGCCATTCATCAATGCTTTGTTTCTTTTCCATTGTGCGCTTGCCATTCATCATTTCTGTGTGTAAAATTTATAGCACAGCAATCCTGGGAAATCATTTCAAATGCAAATCGCTTTGTTGCACACAACACCAGCGACAACAAAAAAGACAACGCAGGGAATAGTAATTACTGCCACTCATGCTTCCTCATTAAAGCGCGACTGCGTGCATGGAGTCTTAATCCGTTGTAGCAGTAAAATAGTAGAACAATAGCGAACCGCTGAGCGCGATCTTTTTTAAGCAATCGTAGATCAGAAACAGCAAACAAATACTGAAACCAAATGGAAGGCAAGGAAGTCACTGAAGAAAGTAAGCTTCCAGATGTAATGAGTTTAAGAACAAGCAAGTGGAAGTGGTAGGAAGAAGAGCAGTGATAGAAGAAATAGCAGTACGAAAAAACCGGGAAATTATGCGTGCTTACTGTTTGGAGCTGGAATTGTGTTTGGATAAAAGACGAAATATTGAAGAAATTGCGGAAAAAATATTTTAAGTGTGAAGGCAATGGCTTAGACTGAGACTTACATTATAGTTTGTAGAAAGTTTTAGCAAGAAATGCGAAATTTATACTAGTAAATATTTTATGTACAGGTACCTTTAACTTTCATGTTATCAATCTGTTACTAAGTTGTGAATATGGTGCAAAAATGTTGTTTAAATGGAATACGTTTCTTTTATAAGTATATAATTGTGCTAAGTTTCTGATCGTTAGGGAATGTGTCTAAGCTTATTTGATATTGACTGCTAGGGTATGTGTCTTTGCTAATGCTTGACTTAGCAAAGTTTCACACCAGCCTTGACAATGGTAACGTGTGGCCCACGATCGATTGATAATTATAGCCTGAGTTTTCCACAAAATTTGGAATAACCAAGTAAGAGCGTGATATAAAACTATACAGGGTGTCCCAAAATTATCGAAATATTTAAATTATCCGTCATTTGAAAATACCTTCACAGTTGACGAAGTTGAAACACTATGTCGACCATATTTTGTATGAAGTTTTCGAGCTGCGTTCGTCCAGCTTTCATTATTTAAGAAATATTATTCAGTAATGAAGACACGTTGTTCTAGCGCAGAGACGCGGAGTGTACTGATGATGGAAATAATGTATAACTTTTAACTTTGGAACAGCTATGGACAGTTCGCCCCCTTTTTGACTAAGCCTAAGCCATCAGCTGTCGATTTACGTTAATTTTGAGACACCCTGTATTTAAGGCAGCTCTACAAACTTAAATATACTGTTTAGATTCGGCTATTATAGCAAAAAGCTATACAAACTGTTCGATCGAAATCAGGTTGAAGATGTTTTTATACCTTCCATGCTATGTTCTTGTGATGGGTATTATCGATTCGGTACTGCCTAAGTTAATGTTATTTTGTATTAATTATCTTAGAACTTAAAGCCACTCTTTTGAGCATGAGAATCAAGTCTAGCCAACTTTCGGTTATCTGTTTTAAATTTTCTCTTCGCTTGCACAGGAAAAAGGATATTAAAGGAAATATTCGCATTAATGTTTAAGCCATTATGTGAGCATCTGTAAATTTGGCTGCCACGAAACCGACTAATGTCATGTGGGAAGTTAATGTAAATTTTCAATTTCCGCAGCTGGTAACTGCCGATTAGCGCACACATACTATATATATGAGAGTGTTGGTTTGGCAGTTAGTATAGTTTTAATGCAGTTGGAACAGCTATCACATTTCGACTGTGGCAATCACTCGATGACACTCATTAGTGAAAGTATTACTCGCACTATAAATTTTGCAGTATTTTTAAACAGCGAACAGCTGACGAAAGCATTTCTACAAGTTTGGATGATTGTAACAAATAATAATTTGTAACGATATTGTTTTTTATTAGATTGAAGACTAGAAAAATAAATGAAGGTCAAGTTGAAAAAAGGACGGAAAAAGTTCTCTTAATAAAGGAAGGAAATTTGAATTTTGTATTTCCGTACAATTTTTGTAAACACTGTGACTGCAGCTGCAATGCAGTAGAATTTGCGTAATAATGAGCAAATGATAGCGCACCAACTGCTGCCTCTGAAGCTGTTTTAAAGCTGTTGGAAATAATATGACTGAATGCATTAGCCGCCGATCAGCCGCGTACAAAGCTGCAGTAGTGAAATTTCGCAGCGTAATTAGGTAATGCGATTTTGTTGTTGTTCATGAAACAATTTGATTGTGGTCGCTTCAATTGAGTATGCCAAAGAGGCTAAGCCCGGCGCAGATAATTGAATTTTAAGCGTTGCCTGCGGCGTAAGCGTTCACAGCTGTAGCGCGGGTAGCAATATAAATTAAAATTCGAACAAAATTCGCAGATTTTTGCAGGAATTGTTCAACTGAGTTGATTTTTTCAGCTTTTTATACAAAAATTTCAAAATATAGTGAATTTCTTCATTATTTTCAATCATTTTTGAACAGCTGTAACTTTTTCTCAACTTTCCCGAATTAATTTTTTTTTTCGTTATACTTGTATGAAGCTTAAAATCTCACCCTTCCAACACCATATGGTATGACACAATGTGATTGGTAGACTGGAGATATACGATTCCAATGACATCTATGGACAAAATACAAAAACCTTTTTCGACTGCCAATATTTGCTGCTGTGGCTGTTTGTTGTTGTTGGCTGAATTCTTTTTTTATTGCCAAACATTTACTACTAACTAACACTAGACACATTTCTTGTACTAAACTGCAATACTTTCAAAAAAGAGCAACATTTTACTAGCAGTGCCAAAAGCTTCCTCGCAGCCAGATGGAGGATTTCAGTGAAAGTTGAACCAAATGTAAAGCAACAAAATTAGCTGTCATAAAATCAGGCATGCCATAACAAGTGACACTACAACACATACCCGCGCACGCCCATATTGTGTATGGTGTGTATATATATTAAACACACACACACACACACGCGCACACACACTTGGTTTTGTTGCAAGCTATACGCTCGTGTACTTAATGCGAATCTCCTCTTAAATGGCAATGACTGAGCGAAACATGCCAAAAATGGTCGGCATTGGCAGCCAAACGCACATACAACAACAACCAATGTATAAAATGTGCAATTTGTGTCAATAAATGAGTAATGCCGTGATTTCGTGCACTTGCGCCCCTAAAAGTGTGCTAACCAAAAGGATGCGCTTGAAATGCATTTGTAGCACGTAAACAAATCTCGACAAACTTTGTTGCTGAACACTACAGAGGTGGGTTAAGTCTTTCGCTAGTGCAAGGTGCTTTGTGTATTTACAGTGGTTGATCAACTTAACAGTTATTATATTATTTATTCTATAATGAATAGATGTTATGTTTTTTTAATATTCAGTTTGCCATGAAATTTGTAACACCCAGAACCACATATCGGAGACCCCATAAAATATATTTATATATATAAATGATCAGAATGATGCGCTAACTTGATTAAGTCGTGTCCATCTGATTGTCTTTTTGTCTGTCCATCAGTCCATCTGTCTGCCCGTATAAAAGCGAATTGTCTCTCAGTTTTTCAGATATCGATCCTAAATTTTGCGTACCTTCTTTTCTTCGCAAGAAACTGCTCATTTGTCGGAACCGCCGATATCAAGTCACAAAAGCATATAGCTACCATACAAACTGAACGATCGGAATCACGTACTTATATGAAATTTTCTGTATTTGTGAAGGGTCGGCTATTTGTTCTTTTTCGTTTCAATTATATCTTTTGCAGATAAACAAATTCAGTTTATTCGACACTTTATGCTCCCAAATTCGTCTTTTACACATTTTTTTCCAAGAAAAATATCTCTAAGGGTGGAAAATTGTTCTAACTGTTGGAAGATATGCCCAAAAGCTTAAGCAACTGTACTCTGAATTCCCTAAAAACTCCAAAAAACTCGAGTTTGTAGATCAAAGTCGGTATTAATTTGGGAAACATATATAGAAGACTTTATACTGGTATGAAAACGATTTATTAACTCACCGTATAATGAAATACTATATATATAATAGCCGAAGAGCGAAACTGTTTCAACTACAGCTTAAAATTTTTATGAAATTCTTGCGGTGCGAAACCACTTTCATGCCTAACTTTCTTCCTGACTTACATATCTGTACTAATACAAATTTGGACAATATATCTTTCAGCCTTCAGGCAAGCATGCTTTTGCGGCTTTACATAATGCACTCGATTTTTTTCTGCAAAATCGCGCATGCGAGAAATGTCTATGGACACGGATGCACTTATGCGCTTTCCCTTACATGTCTGCATTTGCCTTCTACCCGTTGGCAGCGCCGCAGCTATTATTCTTAAACGAATGATACATAAAATATACACTAAAAGATTACATATGCCTTCGCGAAAATTTACGGACTGTGGCTTACACGCTTTCTGCAGAGATAAAGAACTGCCGTTTATGACAGAGTCCGCGCGCCAGCTGCCTTTTATGTGCAGTTTTGTAGCCAAGACACGCTTCAATGGTTGGAGAGTTAAAATAAAACGTGAGATTTCATACGCCTTATATAACAATAAATTTAAATAAGTAGTTCGGTTTGAAATTGAATCGCAACTCATAGATAAAATACCAACTGTGCTGCTGTAGTGCGTATATTTTTCGTATAATTTTCAATTTAAATGGACTGTAACTACAGCTTTGAATATAGATTAAAAATATGACAAAAAGCTGGCGTGTTTAGCAGAAAAAAACCAAAAGCCCGTCTCTCGGCCTTAACTGCGTGTTTTCAGATTTAAATCCTCAAATATTTATTTTTCAGAAGTACTTGCTATTCAACTTATACACGAAGTGGTTCTCTTGCCAGTCCACCCAAATCCTTTCCCTGCAAAAATGCACGTCAAATATTACTTATACGCAAGGTCATACCCACTCATCAGCACAAACTTAAGTTGCTAGCAATCTAGTGGTATAAACCTGACAGGAGTCAATGTTCACACATATGACAAAGCAAGCTTTCAGAAAAGTGTTAGCTATCAGTTACATTGTCAAGCAAGTAGTCGGTAGTCATAACTGCAACCGAGCTGTAAACAGATCACAAGTCAGCTTGGCACACATTCAAGTAAGAATGCCAGGAAAAGTACGTGATGTAAAGTTAGACGTTGATTCAAACAGATTGTGGAAATATAAACTGTCATGTTACGGTTTCCTTGGGAATATTGTGTTTATGGTGCCATCACCATTTGTGTGTTTACGCACATGCAAACGAAGAGCACGTACGAGAAACCTTGGCGTGACACTTGTATGTGCGTGTGTCAGCTGTTGGAATGACTAAGTCAGTGTCAATCAGCTTGTCAGTCTTATGAGTGTTGGTATTTCAGCTGCTGGCATTGTTTGCTGCGGTTTGTACGAGTTGGCAATTTTCCGTTGCTTTGTTGCTTGGGTGCAGATCTTTATTTACAAAAATCATAAAACGAAATTTTTTTTGAAATGAAAATTAAATTCATGCAAAATGAAATTTAATACCAGCATAGATACCTGAAATTAAATAGCTTTAGTGCATTCATGTGTATTTTTGGGTAGCTTTCCATTTACAATCTAGCAACCTTTGTTATCCGCCCGAAATCTACAGCAAATTTCTAAAAGCGAGCGGAAATTCAGCTACGAACGCATATAAATGCTTTCCATTCCCTGCACGCAACGCTGACTTGAGTCTAGTTTGATTACGCTTGCGGTTTACGCTGTTGAAATATACAAGTATATCGAGATTACGCATTGCACTTGAAGTCACGCTGCAACACAATGGAAACAACATACATACAAACACATGTATGTGGCATCTTACCTGCTATACCAAGAAAAATAGTCACGAATGTTTGTGGAAACAACAATTGCAAAAGCATGCGAAAACACCACAGAACCTTTTTATTGCCGGCTTACCTGCCAGCCACACACATTCCTCCACCGCAATTTATATAATAATCTACTTTGAGTTGGCAGCAGATCGCTGGCATTACATGCTGCTGCGGAATTGCAACATCCGAGCTCCAATAAATCTCAGCTTAAGTCGCATAATTGAAGTGTGTGTGCTTTTGTCGGCAGGTCGGTGCGTCAGTGTGTGAGACAAGTGCAATTGCAATGCACTTTGCCAGCTGAAGAGTACCATCAAAGCATATCACGTGCGTGTACCGGTAAGTGATTTGCTTTTAATTTTCTTTTTAATATCTCTAATGAAATGTTGACGCTCCGCCGGAGTTACGTAATAAAAGAAAATGAAGATGAGGCAGAGCTGAAAGGCAAAAAATATGAATTAAATTACAAACGAAATAAAATTGAAATGCGGAAATGCAATTTTTCTCGCTTCCATGTGCAGAATATTGTAATGAAATTTGCGCGACAGCGTAGAGGAGGCGCGTGTATGTGCGCGATGAAACATTTTATAATGGAAATGTAATTAACAAGTTTCGTAGAACTCTGCATAAGAGGAATTTTGATAAATTAGTGTATGTATTAGGGTGGGTCGATTTTTTCCATAAGTTTAGGAGTGGGGGAGATTTTCTACTGATCATGCTGAACAACTTTGCTTAAGAGACTTATACTTACGTATGTATATATGGGTGTGAAAGCGGTTACGAACCAGCGATTTTTAAAGCGAAATTTCAAAAATTTGAATAATCGGTATTGGAGGTATGTGTTATAGTTGTTCTATTTGACTGAATTAGGCAAATAATTAAGAACATATCTAAACACACTCACGTATTGAATTTCATGCGGATATCTCAAAAACTGACAACCAAATTGTTATGATATCTTTTCTTCGCATTAAAAATCGCTGACTCGAAACCGATTTCAGACACTTAGTCGCTTAAGCAATGTTGTACAAAATAGTCCGTAGAACATTTTCACATACGCGGTGTTTCCGCTTTTTGGCTCAATCCGTTCTAATATCTGTAAATTAGATAGTCGAAAAAGTCTTTTCGTATTTTGTCAATAAGTATGGCTGCAGTCCTACATATCTACAGTGATACCAATCAAATTGTGTCATACCATAAAGTGTTGAAAAGGCGAGATTTTAAACTTCATTTAGCCAAAAAAAAAATTAAATTCGGGGAAGTTGAAAAAAGTTACAGCTGTTCAAAAATGAATGAAAATAATGAAGAAATTCGCTATATTTTGAAATTTTTGTATAAAAAGGGGAACAATGCCACGCAGCCACCAATGAAATTTGCGTTGTTTACGGAGGCGATTCTGTATCAGTTCGTGTAGCAAAACAATGGTTCGCTCACTTCCGTTCTGGAAATTTCGAAATTTCCATTTGCACTGATGTAAAAATGACTCCAGCGGAAGAATGGCAAAGAGTGGTCGACCAAAATTGTACATATTTGTTTATTTATTTGTTATAAATATAAAAAAAAATAAGTTGAAGTTTGATTAGAAATACGAAAAGACTTTTTCGACTACCAAATATATGGGTTACTGCATCTAAAACTTACATTCAACATTTTTTTTCGTTTAAAACATTTGTTTTGTGTTCTTTTAGGAAAATATGGGGCACGGTTCTTGGCTCTCTGTAAATCAACCCGCTCTAATAGAGTATATAATAACAGTGGTGTGATATGGAACAGCTTTAATTACTTGAAACTATTAAGTCATTATCACGTTATTATAGTTGATAATGAAATCATAACATTTGCAAATGCTTCTGGGAAATAATCCTTTCAACATATTTGGTGGTTATTTTCCGCTTTCCAGATGCGTCAAACCCGCACTTGTAATTTACTCTGTACTACTGCGCTTCACTGCGCGCTTGTTTTCCCGAGACCTTCTGCATACAAAGGTAAATTTTTTGCAATTATCTATTTTTACGAAAGTGTACAGCGTGTTATGTGCCACAACTTCAAGGTTAACCCTGACATGACGAACCAGCGGGCGAAAATTGCATATCTTAATCAGCGAATGACAGTGAACGGCGGCGATGCAAACGAGCAAAGCGCGTCACTGAAGCGCGCAGTTCAATCGGTGCAGGAAACAAGAAACGCGCTTTGCATATGTATGTGTGCGCTCTTATACTCGCCTGCAATGCGATTCGTGTGCACACGGTTGTAAATTAACGAGCGGGCGTTTGTTTTCTTAACGAATTTGCTGCGTGTTTCCGCTTTTTTTACATGACGCTTTTCTGCCTGTTTTGATTATTGCTTCGATATGTGCCTTTGAAAGACAGTATGATATGGTTTGGTTTATGAAGTTGAGCTCTGCCTGGGAAAACGCGTCAATAATAAGAGAAACATGTGGGCGTTGAGACATTGAATGCAACAAGGTTTAGCACCCAAACGCAACCATAATCCAAGAGAATTTTTCTTTGCTTCCATTTTCATTCCAGCATTAATTGGAATAAATAAATGACCAAGAGGCTTATAACTATCCGAGGCTGTTGTTTCCTTTTCATTGTGTTTTTTACGTCGCGGGTCCTACATCCAACGAACATCCCTGTGGAGAGGATGTGGTGCCTTCTCACTTTAGCTCGCCTTCAAACGCATGTTTTTTGCCTACCCAAAGGATACTTGGTCTAAAACCGGAAGTCGTGAGTTGCTTGGGCCATATGTAAAATAATCGTTTCTGGCCTCTCTTAAGTGAAGGGGACTAAGAGACCTCCACTGCGTTTGAAAGACCAGGTGAAGAACGACGCGGCTTCGTTTAGAATCTCCAATTGGCGCCACATTGCAAAAAGAAGAAAGACTGGCGCTCTGACGTTAACACGGCTATAACAACGTAAGTGGTTCCTATGCCAGTTAAGGAGAAGAAGTAGTTGGGGTCTCTTAGAACAGGTCCATAAAACTACTAATTGTCTTAATCTCAAAAGCACCTAATTAATATATGACTACTATAACTGAACTATTCTGCGCTTCAGTGTAATCATACTCACCCAAAAACTCTTGAAATACCGCTTCCATTTCAAGCTTCCTCGTGCCACATATCTTTTCATGCTCTGCGAATCACTTTTCTCATTTTCAACTATATTATTTAGCACGTCACACAGTTGGTAGTCTGCTGTCTCAAGTCCCAGGCTCTTTACTTGTGAACGTCTTCATTATTATGCGCTCAGCGTGGGCGCACACGCAAGTGCTCTGCTTTCACTTACGCTGCTCGGTATTTATGGAATCTCCAATTACGCAGATGTCAGTGCTGTTGCGAGTAGTTGTTGGCGTGTGCTACAGAGGAGAGGTAGATAAATTTTCATATTTCCTTTTCATATTTATTTGTAGCGCAGCGCAGAGATCGAAGCTTGATAGCTCTATGCAATTTATTTTAGGTCATGCAAAAACTAATTTTATTTGAAATTAAAAAAGCAGCAGCCACACATTGCAGCAACGAGTACACGCGCACCACTAGGTGGTCCAGTGCTTAGATCTCTTTTTTTACTGCACGCTGTTTTTTTTGTGTCGAGTGCTGTTGACGAGGGTGCTGTCAGTGCCTGGCTCGCCGTGTTTTCCCAAATGTGTTGTCTGTCGCATGAAAATAAATGTTGTGTGCTGCCATCAGCTTCAATGGTGCTTCAACAATATTTTGCAAATTTTATTGAGATACAAAAGACTCGGCTCCTATGAGCTAATGCATGCATACGAGTACACGCGCACAGCTTATTGAAGTAATATTTTTTCCCTGCATTTCATTTAATCTATTCAGTTGGTTATTGCTCGCTTTTTGTAGTGTGCCAATTTCATTTTGCATTTACGTTTGCTTTGCCGTGCGTTTTTGCTTTGCATACATTTCGTTCGGCACTTTGTTGCTCTTTATGGCCACGGCCGCCAACGGTGCTGAAAGTGGGCGCTTTCGCCCCGCAATCAAACTTTTTAATAGGATAATTGAAAAATTGCTTTTCGTTGCGTGCAAAAGGTAAACTTTTTCCCACTTACGCTTTCGCCCTTTTGTCCTGCTTTGCGCTTTTCAGTTTGGGCATTTTTAGACCCAGATCAGTTGGGAGGGCGACGGGGCGCATAGCAGTGATGGTGTGTTAGCAAAATTGAACAGAAATTTGAAAATCTGTGTTCGACATCAAACATAGAAATATGCTGATAAATTAAGCGCGAACTTCAATTGAGAAGTGTTTCGGCTGTTTGAGTCCGAAGTTTAATGATCGATATGGGTGTACTTTTCATAATATGTGTTTTGATGGACTTTAGCTAGCTAAACCTGAAAGCATTTCTTATAACTGAAACTAAAAGTAAAATTAAAATTAAATTTAATATTTAGCGTATTAAATTAAATTAAAAAAATAATTAAAATTAGAATGAAAATAAAATAAAAATTAAATTAAAATAAAATAAAATTAAATTAAAATTTAAAAATTAAATTGAATTAAAATTAAATTAAAATTAAACATTAAAATTTAAATTAAATTAAAATTAAATAAAATAAAATTAAAATTAAATAAAATTAAATTAAAATTAAACGGAAAATTAAATTAAATTAAAATTATAATTAACGGTAAAATTAAAATTTAATTTAAATTAAGATTAAATTTATAATTAAAATTAAAATTAAAAGCAAA